>NC_080063.1:6754224-6879224 GCF_026212465.1 Amaranthus tricolor
GGTTCTATAATTATATATTTTTCATTAATTTAATTTTAATTTTTTTATATTGTTTATAATCTCTATATATTTTCCAATAACTTAATTTAAACATTTTTTTAGTACTTGTAGTCCTCATATTTTATCCACTAATTTTATTTTAATACTTTTTAATGTTTATAGTCTTTATTTTTTCTCTATTAAATTTATTATTTATTAAAATAATAAATTTACTATATAAAAGATTAAATAAATATTCTTTGTGAAAATAAGTACTTTCTTTGTCCTTTTCATTTTATATAATTTTTTATTTTAAATTATTTAACTGATTTTGCATCCTTTTATTTTTTTCGCAATGATCTGACCTTCTTATTCAAATCTCATTCATAAACTTAAATTATGTTTCTATTTTAATTACTAATTTGTATCCTCTTCTAATTTTTTTCTCTCATTTTCCGATTCAACTCTAATATTTGACTGAATTTCATCGATTTTACACGACCTACAAAATAACGGGGACAAGTAAGTAGTTTTAAGTTCTTTGAATATTGCAGTGTCATTTGTATTTTTCTTTCCTTTCTCTTCTCGTTCTTTCCTATCTCATTCTATATAAACGGCTAAACGCTTTAGGAATTAGGACTACTCTAACCTAAATTCATTGCGACTATCGAAATCTTCATACAGAAAAGTGATAATGGACGGAGAATTGCGATACTTTGAGTTAAATACAGGAGCCAAAATCCCTTCGATTGGCCTCGGCACTTACAAAACTCCTGCTCATATTGTTGCTGCTGCCGTCAAGGTTCTATCTTCTTCTCCTGCTATAACTACTTTTTCGTTATTTTTTCTTTTGATTATGTACAATTTTTTTTTGTTTTAGTTTTACTACTACTTCAAAATGAATCATTGCGGTGGCAAATTTATTTAGAATTTGAAGATTTTGTTAACTGCTACTATGTGGGAATTGGCAAGTTGCAGAATTGGGGTGTTCTATCGCTAAGTCGTGATATTGGCTTTGTGATATTGAATTGATTGAAGTTACTACATTATCATACGAATTGTTAGTTGGACAATAGGGGAGGGATTTTGCTGAATTTGTTACAAATGCATTTTTATCCGTCATGCTGTAATTGCTACTTTATCGGTGAACTTGGTAGTTAGGTGAAGAGGAAATGGATTTAGACTTTAGAGTAGGCATCGGTACCCTTTTCGAAACTGGGGTGGGGGTGGGGGGATTGGGTTGGAGGGGGTTGGTAGAATCAAATAAACGCTGTGACTAGGATACTAAAAAACAGGGGGGTTGGTAAAATTGGCTTGTATTTACATCCGCTCATATACATTGGTATTTGTCTTGCCTATAGCATGTTCATGGTCTTTTGTTTTCTGTTGCAAGTCTTTTTCGAGCCGAGTGCTTCTTTGCTCACGGCCTCCTTATCGCCTTCAATTAGGTATGGTCCATCGTCTGATCGTTGCTTACTTGCTTCTCTAAGCGGGATATACTGAGCTTCATGAATCATGATGTTGATGATCAGGAATCAGGACTAAAAAAACAAGGGTGTTGGTAGAATTGACTTATATTGATTAAATGTTTTAGTAGGGTCATAAATATCGAAGTGCAAATAGCTGATTCATTTCTCATCCTTGAAAACTAACACTGAAATAGCTGCTATTAATCTTGATTAAACAGGAACAATGCAATCATTTTTCTTTGCAAAAACAATAAAAGTATAAATCCAAAGCTTGCTCGAATTAAAACTCTTCAAGTCATTCAATAAAGCAGTTTATAGCGTATTGGTGGGCTGGACCAGTTCCTAGTTGTGTTCTATAGTCATATTGCTAGATTAGGTGTGATGGGGTTTCTTTCTAGGTTTTCAGGAGTCGCATTTTGATTTGGCCCAAGATCATGTTAATATCTCTATTCAAATTTTAGTTCAAACTCGGTCTTTAGCTAAGGGATAGTAAGTTTGAAATAGAAATATTAAGTTCAATTCACTGCTTAATTAAGTTGTGTTAAGGTCTATTAAATCACACCATATTGCCAAAATGCGGGTTTTGGCTGCAAAGGCGCTAATGGTTACGATGATGTAGGAGTGATGCGGTTGTCGTCTCGTTCCACCAAATTTCAACTGCAATCATGATTCGTAAACTGGTCTATATCACAGATTTTGTACCTTTATGAATTACATTGCAGGTAGTGTTGGTTTGGTAGACTTGAATCCTACGACTCGGCCGATACTATGACATGTAACCTTTCTTTTGTTCTATGCCTCAGACGAGTTTAGTCTAACAAGGGTTTTGGTTGAAAAGAGCATAGCCTTACTGGCCTATTCCTTGTCAGTGAGGCTTTATTTAGTCTATGCAATTGTCTATAATTTGGATCTCCAATTTTGTGTATCGTAATGACCTTTAAATTTAAATTATGATTCAATGGAGTCTGGAGGAATTGTTTTTTCTTGTTTCTGGAGGAATTCTTTATTAATCTACTGGAGCTTTCAGATTTGCATCAGTTTGCTCATCATCAAAAACAAATTGTATTGTTTGAAATTTGAAGGATTCAAAAGTGGCCTTGTCTTGTGCCTTGTGGCTGTCGTTTTCTTGTATTTGTCTTTTTTGCTTCAGCAATTGTTGATTAAAGGGAATTGCCATTTTTTTTACAAAGCATATCAGAATGTAATGTGTATCAAATCAGTTTTCCTTGTAACTAGTTTTATTCTTCTCAATACACATATCTCTTGAAACATTCTAATTATTCCTTTCCTGTATTGTGCCTCCAATCTGTCCTACAACAATTTTAATCTGAGAATTCTAAATGATAATTATGTATTGCGTGCTAGGAAATAGAGATTAGTGAAAAATATTCAAGAAACAGTATTCTACTAGACTAATGCCTATCAGTCAATAGCAGTGTTCCTAATTTTCAATTAGGAAAGCTTAATTTAATAGGATTTGAGCATCAGGGAAGGCTACTCAGTTACTTGATTTCGTAGAAAGTGTAAGTTTGAAAGATAACTTTAGCTGAACATTGCTTTTTTAACATGCAGCTAGGGTACCGACACATTGATTGTGCTCATATCTATGGAAACGAAAAGCAGGTAATGAAGAAACTTCATGTTCTCTTTAAATTGTATTGTTTCTTACTGTACATCTAGATTTTGAATTAACTTCTGAAATGAATGCGGTTTCCTGGTTACTAGATTGGAGCTGTTTTAAAGGAGCTGTTTGAAGAAGGAGTAGTGAAGCGAGAGGACTTATTCATCACTTCTAAACTCTGGTTAGTAGTTAGTACTAAAAAACCTTGCTTAGTACTAAGCGTCCTCAATGACACCGTTGAGCTTATCTGTAATGACTTTTGTTTCTTTGCTAACCTTAATTTACAGGAATTCTGATCATGAGCCAGAAGATGTGCCAAAGGCACTAAATAATACTTTGAATGATCTTCAGCTTGGGTACTTGGACTTGTATCTTGTATGTGAGCTATTTTATTCAAGAAAATATCTTGTAAAATTTAATGATTAAATCACCTTTTAATTTGGGAAAAATTAGAATAATACAACATTTCATTAGTTTCCCTACAATGATACCAACTTTTGACAAACCATGAATAACACCAACTTAGGGGGTTTTTTCCAAGAATAATACCAACTTTAGTTTATTAGTTATTTATCATTTGTTTTGTTATATCGTCTCCTATAGTTTGATTTTTAACATGTTAGGGATATTATAGAGAAACACCCCTAAGTTGGTATTAATCATGGTTCATCAAAATTTGATATTATTGTACGGAAATAAGTAAAAGATTGTATTATTTCTGATAATTTTTCCTTTAATTTATTTTTCCTTTTGAATTAATTATGATATTCCTGATAATCACTGTGAAATAGGTTCATTGGCCAGTAAAGGAGAAAAAGGGACTCAGTGGTATTGAGAAATTCCTTCCAGCAGACATACCTGGCACATGGAAAGCAATGGAGGCTCTATATGATTCAGGGAAGGTTCGAGCCATTGGAGTTAGTAATTTCTCCGCAAAAAAACTTGATAGCCTTCTGAAAGTTGCTCGCGTCACTCCTGCTGTAAACCAAGTAGAATGTCACCCTATGTGGCAACAACCCGGACTGCATGAATATTGTAAATTAAAGGGCATACACCTATCTGTAAGTTTCCAATGTCGTTAAATAATACGTTTGTGATTGTTGGGAACCTTAGTAGCTATATGTTTTGTGTACATAATCTTTAGTTCTAAGATTTTAGTAATGTCTACAAACCTTCTTGTTCCATAGGCATATTCACCATTGGGTTCTCAATCTTCCGAAGCGAACAGTAAAGGGGTTCTGCTTAATCCAATTCTGAATAAAGTCGCAGAGGAACTGGGAAAATCTCCTGCACAGGTAGCCCTTCGTTGGGGACTTCAACAGGGCCATAGTGTCTTACCGAAAACCTCTAATGAAGAAAGGTTGAAGAACAATTTGGACATTTTTAACTGGTTCATTCCCGAAAATCTACTCTGCAAATTTTCTGAAATTTCTCAGGCAAGTATACATTTCTTAATTCTTCCTATTTTTCCGTGTTGCATAGAAGTATCGTTTCGTTCTGATTTTCGAACTTACATTTCTCGTGATTTGAATGCCTTTGCTTCTATGGTCCTATCTCTTTACCCTCAGACGATTATATTCTGTAAAAATATATTCAATTCGATAAAAATAAACTAAGTAGATGAGGAAAAATGAGTTTCAGTTAGTGAAAAAACAAGAAAAAATGTACGGAAGTATTTTGGTAAAAAGCAATTTCAATCAGTGAAAAGTTAATTTTATTTTGTAAAATTAATTACAGTTGACTACATAATGTAAAAACAAGGCTACATCGCTCGTCGGCCGCGTTGTGAAGTTTTTTAAAATCAACAAAGTAATATTTTCCGCGTTGTAAAGGTGTTAAAAACTGCGTTTTGGCCGTATCAAGGGATATCCTTTTGTTTCTATCAATATTTAGGCGTTAAAATGCATCACTTCCGTTACCGCATCACTGTTTTGTTACCATTATCGTATTTTTACTCTATGGTTGACTAGTTGAGCAAAACAAAAGTCAGGGGATGTAAGTCACACGATTGATTTATATGAATGCATCTATTGCTTGTTTTTGATCCAATTTGTTTTCATTGATGCAGGAAAAGTTTGTTAAAGCTCCAGATTTTGTGCATGAAGCATCTGCTGGCTACAAAACTCTTGAAGAACTTTGGGATGAGCAAGTTTGAGATGGAAAGGTTACCAAATGCTCGAATAATATGTTCTTTCATGTGAAAATAATTGCTTGTACTTGTTCAATGTTCATACTTGTAATTGTTATTTGGCATATCTACTCACTCTATTCCTTTGAATTTGTTGTTGAAAGATACATTTCTTTTCTCAACATGTCACTTTCAATAGCAAAATAAAGAAATAGAGGAGTAGATTCTATGCTTTAGCTTATGTTGCAAAGAATTGAAAGGAACTTAATTATGTTGGCATATATTTCCTCTGTCCTATCATACTTTCTACATGTCAATTGTTTTACACAATTTAATTTTGAGTTATGTGTAATTAAATTTATAAAAATTTGTTGGGTTTTTTTTTGTGTGACTTTGAGTGCACTAATGGTGTATGATGAGGTTGATGGTGTGTGGATGTATGTATGTGTGTGTCAGTGTGTATGATGATGTGGGAGTCATTATGAGCTTCAGATGAGCCGCTCGACCAAAGTCATGGTGTGTTCGATCGAGCCTGTTGGCTTGACCAGATTAGTAAGCATTCTGATCTGCTGCTCGACTGAAAACCAAGTCGCTCGACCAAGGGGTATTTCGCTCGACCGGTCGAGCGAGGGTCAAGAACACATTCTGTTTTCTTGCGCGATAAGTTTTATGGGAATGTTTTAATGTGGGTCTTTGCCCAATCATTTGTATACGGCTTCTACTATAAATAGGAGTCTCATATACTCACTGTATGGTATTTAAACCCTAGTTAAACACAAACCTATCTTCTTTATCTTCTTCAAGTGTAATACTTCTTTGTAAGAGTTCTCTAGAATTCCATTGTTTCTTCACATAATCAAACAAGCTAACCACCACCGAGGACGTAGCCCACATTGGGGTGAACCTCGTAAATCTTGTGTCTTTGTTTTTGCTTTGTTTCTTATTGTTTCTCATTGCTTTTATTGAAGTGTTGTTTCATTGCATTGAACTCCCTTACCATTGGTCTTGGGTGATTACTAGGGATAAAGATTGAAACTTTAGACCCTAGTGTGATTGTTTTTTTAAAAAAATTTAATATCATGAAAATATTAGTTATCATCATTCTACTCAGTATATCCAATCATGAAAATATTAATTAATATTCCTTTAATCTTATTAGAGGGATATTAGGGTAGTTTACTTATTTGTGAACAAAATAAAATAAAAGGATTAAATATAAATGTAGCAAAATCAAGATATAAACGAATCACATGAATAATGGAGTCCTAACTCTTTAACCGATCACAACAAATTAGTTTCTCAAAATACAGTAATTATATAGAAACATATTTATCAGTTTGATCAATTTATTTGTCGATCAAAAAGCGCATATAAAATTTCTTGCTAGACTATTAGAAGTAAAATAAATATATAATCTTGTATTTCCTCGGGTGCTACTAAAAATATACTATAGTTTACAAACTACACCCTATGAGCGAATCATTAGTCCAAAATCCACATGCTACACCTTTAAAGGTTAATATACTATTAGTAAGCTCTCTTCTCTGGACTGGACTGGACTGTGCATAGTGATTTGTGATATTTGTCCTTTTCTATACAACTATCCATTAATATTTAATTCATTGTGACATATTTTTAGTGTAATCTTGACACAAACTCAAACTAAAAAAGTGTGGAAATTTGGTAGGAATGGAGGGAGAGTTGAGATACTTTGAGTTAAATACAGGAGCCAAAATGCCTTCTCTTGGCATCGGCACTTACAAAACTCCTGCTCATATTGTTGCTGCTGCCATCAAGGTTCTATCTTCCTCAATCTTCCCCTTTTTACACAATCTTTTAACATTTAATTTTGTATCTTGTATGAAACGGTTTAACCGCGAAATATGCCTCTTACATACATTGAATAGACCAACTAATACAAATTATTAGCATATGAAATCCTCGTTTTAGGACAGTCTCACACAAAAATAATTTTATCTTGTTTTAGTCTTGGAACGTTTTATTTGTGTTCTTCGTTTTAATTCCTTCTCTCTATTTCCTAATCATTGTTTTTCCAAGATTTCTTTCAATCCGAATATAGTATTAGAAACAAGTTAGAGCGTGGCCTATATGGATTAAATGCTGATAGATATCTTATTTAGCTTTCTATTGGGCAAACTTTTGTAGTTTAATCTCTGTATGTTTTAACATGCAGTTTGGGTACCGACACATTGATTGTGCTCATATCTACGGAAATGAAAAGCAGGTAATGAAGGAACTTCCAAGTTCTCCTTCAATTTTATAGATGTTAATAAATTTATCATTTGACTTATACACAACAAAACTTGTAAAAGAGGAAAGTTGACTACACATCAATATAATGAGTTTTCATTCTAGAACCGATTGATAACAGAGAGTAGCCCATTAGACTTATTTGTTAGTCAACTTCTTTCTAATTCTTCGATGTGGAGTCACAAGTGTGTATTTTTTTCCATCACTCTTCCTGACATGTGAGCAATTCAGCGAGAACCGTCTTTCTTTTCACATATGCACATTGTTTTTTATGGAAGAGCGATTTTTTTTTGTTTCTAGTTAAACAGAAACCATCGGCTCTGATACCATGTTAAATTTATACGCAAAAAAGAGAATTTGACGGCATACAAGTCCGATGAGTTTTATCCTAAAACCAATCGGTAATAGGAAGAGTTATCCATCAAGCTTATATCTTAATCCATCTCTCTCTAATTCTTCAATGTGAATCATAATTCATATAAGTTATTTTTCCAATAATAGGATCTTAGAATTTCATTGTTTCTTGGTGTACATAGAAGTATTGACATGAATGTGGTTCCCTTGGTTACTAGATTGGAGTTGTTTTAAAGGATCTGTTTGACGGAGTAGTGAAGCGAGAGGACTTATTCATCACTTCTAAACTCTGGTACCAAGCTTCCTTATCATCTATCATGCTGTTGAACTTATGTGTTTATGACTTTTGTTTCTTTTGCTAACCTGTATTTGCAGGAATGCTGATCATGAGCCAGAAGATGTGCCAAAGGCACTACATAAAACTTTGGATGATCTTCAACTTGATTACTTGGATCTATATCTTGTATGTTATCTACCTCATTTAAGATAGTGAGTCTGTTTGGCAAATGATTAGAGATTGAAGAAATTACCTGGTACCAGTTGAAAGTATTGATTGATTTCCTATTTGTTTAGCTAATTGTTACGGAGATGTTTGGTAAATATTAGCTGTTGGAAAATGGATTAAAGTGCCAAAAGCTAACGAAAGAAGAACTTTTCACTTGGCTTAAAAGACATTTGATCAACACTTTTTTGGTTTATATCTTGTAAATTTATTAATCACTATATCAAGGAATTAACTCAACTAAAAGCTTAAACTGATGGTTGACGTCTAGGATATGTTATATACTGTAACACACCCTCTTACCCGAGAGCCATCTTACAAGCTTTCTTCATACCTGGTGTTGAATATTTCACTTTGAATGAGAGGTGGTTGAGATTCGAACCCGCAACCTCTTATCACGCTAGCTCTGATACCATGTCAAGGAACCAACTCAATCAAAGATAACTGAGGCTCCACTTAATGTTATATACTCTAACACCTCATTTGATCTATATCAATAATTAATCATATTGGATATTTTAAATAATTTCCCTTGTATGTTTGATGTTATTGTAAAATAGATTCATTGGCCAGTAAAAGAGAAAAAGGGATTGAGTGGTGACAATGTTGAGCGGTTCCTTCAAGCAGACATACCTCGTACATGGAAAGCAATGGAAGCCCTATATGATTCAGGGAAGGTTAGAGCAATCGGAGTGAGTAATTTCTCTGCAAAAACACTAGATGGCCTTCTGGAAGTTTCTCGTGTGGTTCCTGCTGTAAACCAAGTGGAATGTCACCCTATGTGGCAACAACCCAAACTGCGTGAATATTGTAAATCAAAGGGCATACATTTATCTGTAAGTTTCCAATATCGCCGCTTCGTATTGCATCAGCAGTATTGTAAAGATTTTGACGAATTAATATTTTCTATGTCTTAAAGGTATAAGATTTTAGCTACAAGGGGCCTAAAACAAAGTTTTATACTCCTTCATAATGCGGGTAAATAAGGTTTAGTAATTTAAAAACTTTTACAATGCGGCCAATACAATAGCGATGCATCCTTATCTCTTGCAGTACGATGCTTGATAGATATGGGTGGTTCTGAGCATTGTTCAACATGTTCGATCGCACAGGGTCCCAAAAAATTAGGAGCCTCAATTTTAAATTACTTAGTATATATTAGGTGTTTAAAAATATAATATTGTTAGAAAATATCATAATTTTTAAAATTACACATTTTTATAGAATTTGTCAATTTTTGTATCGCCCCATAGATGGCAACTAAACATGTTGGGCCTTCATTTTTGTAAATGTGTGTATCTAATTAATATTCAGTTCTCTTATATTTGTAATGCTTAAAAAAGGCATATTCACCATTGGGTTCTCAATCTTCTGAGGCAACTAGAAAAGGGGTTTTGGTTAATCCAATTCTGAATAAAGTAGCGGAGGAACTGGGAAAATCTCCTGCACAGGTAGCTCTTCGTTGGGGACTTCAACAAGGCCACAGTGTATTGCCCAAGACTTCAAATGAAGAAAGGTTAAAGGAGAATTTACACATTTTTGACTGGTTCATTCCCCAATATCTGCTCTCCAAGTTTTCTGAGATTTTTCAGGTAAGTAATATTTTTTTTTATTTTGTTTTTTCATGCAGTTCAATGCACTAATTTAATTTTTAATATCTTTGATATAAAAAATATTACAAAAATTTAATATTAATAATTATTGCATTTAGACGAATCAAATAAGATCTCACTTAAATATGTTTTAACTTAAAGATTAAAATATAATCACAAATTAAGGGTGACGAATAAATAGTAAAATATTTTTAATATTGCAACTAATTTGGAACGGAGCAAATAAAAGATACTGCTTATATCGTTGTTATGTTTTTGTTTTTTGAATATATTTGTCAATGTAAATAAGTCAAAATGATTTTCAATAAGTAATAGCAAACAAAAAAAAATGTAAGGAATCAGTAAATATGTTTAGTGAAAAGCAATTTTAAATAATAAAATTACCTAATTCGTAAATACAATTTTATATTAGTTAAACAAAACACAAACAAGGTGGTGCAATGCAAGTCACTTGATTCAGATGATTAATCCACTAGTTTTGTTTGATGCAGGAAAAGTTTCTTAAAGCCACACAATTGGGGTATGAGGCATCCGCTGGATACATCACTCTTGAAGAACTATGGGATGACCAAATTTGATGTCTTTGATTATTGCTCATATGCAAATAATGATTTTCATTAATCACTCTCCTTTTCTCAATTTACAGTGTAACCAAAAAAAAATTAGAACACTCGGTTCTAGCTTTCGAAAAATAATTGTTTGTAATTTTTTATTTTATTATTAAATGTGCGATCTATAATATTTTTTTAAAGTAATCATAACTATTATGAATTTCTACCATACTTGTAGTGATAATTGTTGGTTGATATCATCTTTACTCTATTGGGCCTTTTGAAAAATAATTGTTAGCCAATTTGACCGGTTGAAGGTCTAAAAGTAGTGATTAAAAAAAATGGGTCAAAAAACTAAGTAGAAATCTTTTTGCATCAACCATTAGAGATATGATTCCTCATAAGTCATAATCAATTTCTGATTTTTAAAAAAAAAAAACATGTGCTACAAATCTTTCCTTATATGTAGGTACCCTATTGTGTCATTTTGTGCTGAATTAGTAACTTAGAATATGATAACAAATGTTTGAAGTATTTGATGCAATTATAATATGATTGCCCAACTGCAAGTTTTTACTCTTTTTGCACCACAGATATAGTACAATTTTGATTACCCAACTACTCATCAAAGCTAACTTCAGCTAGGAAATGCAGATCAAAATCTAGGGTTGTTACAGATACTATCCAGCTCTTATGTGTAACAATTACTGATAAAGAATCAATTTAATAATCAAAACTCACCCAAATCATATGTGCATACAATAGCCATCCATATGTTATATCATTGTACCTTAACACAGGAAAATTGGTTCCACCATTTCTTCGGGCTGGAAAACACAGACGATGCTGACAAGTGACAACTATTCTACAATGCAGTACAGCAGATTTATCGAGGAAGGTATTGAACGATGATATGCTTTTCATCGACATAAACTGTATTATCCGAAAATTGAATATTGATTTTATAGCATATGGAATTTTAATTGCTGCAACTCAGTTTGAAATTTATGTCATCCATTTCATAAGCCAGAATCTCCAAGACCGATAACATCTCTTCGTTCACAGGATGATCACTCTGACCATTAAAGAAAATGGTAATCGTCCCATGATGTTGAAAATAACTCCAACCAGGGAGTTTTTTCAGCCCAAGAGCTTTCATTTGGGTCCATGCATCATTTACGCCTTCCCATCGGTTCATAGAAGCAAAACTATGAGCCAACTGCACATAATTTCCAGCTGAAACAGGTTTCAACATCATGATATCTTGTGCTACAATTTCTCCTAGTTTCTCATCACCCTTAATCCTACACGCATCGAGAAGTATGCCTAAAACGTCAATTGTTGGAGTAGAGAACATTGTCCTTATGAAATCATACGCCTCTCCTAACCTTCCTGCACGACACAGCAGATCAACAACGCAAGCACGGTGTTCAAGTTCTGGTTCGATCTTAAAATTTTGTATCATTGATTTGAATAAGTTGAGACCTTCAGAAACCAGCCCATTATGGCTGCACGAAAAGAGGGCAGAAAGGAATATGACATCGTTGGGCTGTAATCCTGAGCGTAGGAACTCGGAAAACAGCTTGAATGCCATCTCCCCTTTTCCATGACTACCATACCCTGTAATTATTGTGCTCCAGGAGACAATGTCATGCTTTGGCATCTGATTAAAACAATTGTGAGCAGTTTTCAGGTCACCGCATTTTGAATACATGTCAACCAAAGCCGACTCTACCATTATGCTCGGCTGAAAAATGTTTTTAATGATAAAATTGTGAATCCACTTCCCTTGTTGGAGCGCCCCAGTAGAAGCACAAGCCTTAAGCAGGGAAATGATAGTAATAGAGTCGGGTTTTTGGTGCGTTGATCTCATGTCATTAAGCAAGCATAATGCTTCCGACAAGTCGCCATTTTGAGCATATGCTGCAACAATAGCATTCCATGTAACCATGTCTCTTTCATTCATATTGTTAAAAATGGCAGAACTCTGCCATAAAAGACCGCACTTCCCATACATAGTAATAAGTGAATTTTGGACAGGAGTATCTAAAGTCAGATTTTGGCGAAGTAGGTATGCGTGTACTGATGTCCCGAGTAGAAGCGAACCGACTCTTGCACACGCAGCAAGAACGGTTGCTATTGTTGATGTGGATGGTGTAATACAAGAATCCAGCATTTCTCGAAAGATCATCAACGCGCTATGTGCGTTATCATTCTGTACAAAGGCAGATATCAATGATGTCCAGAGAATCACATCCTTCTCTAATACCCTTTCAAATACTCTAAATGCACTACTGACTATTCCATATTTCGAGTACAAGACTACTAGTGAAGTTGCTAAATGTGCATCCACAGGCAAACCACTTGTTATAATCTGCCCATGTATCAGTCTTCCTAACTCAACATCAGCTGAAAAAGTCTCGGAGGCGATTAAAAGAGTACCAAAAGTCTGTTGGTCAGGGCCTATACCTTCACTTCTCATTCTCTTAACAAGCTGCAAAATTTCCTTGGAATTCCCAGCTTGTCCATAACCCGAAACCAATGAATTCCATGAAATAACATCCTTCACAACCATAGCTTCAAATAAATCCCTTGCAGCATAAATTCTCCCAAATTTACCATACAAGCTCAGCATACAGTTACCCAAATTAAGATCAGAACTCAAACCAAGCTGAATAACACAAGCATGTAAACATTCCAACAGTGAAATATCACAACTCCCAGATAAAATATTCAACAAAGTAACAGAGCTAGGTTGAATGCCTTCATATCTCATCAAACGATACAAGTAAATTCCTCTCTCAATATCCCCACAACGTGTATAGTACCCTATCATAGCAGTCCAAGGAACTACATTTCTCTCAGGCATTAAATCAAACACATTATGGGCATTCTTAATTTGACCAAATTTAGCATAGAAATTGATCAAAGAAGATGAAATATATGAATCTGAAGAAAACCCATCAATGATTAAACGCTGATGTAAGGAAATCCCAAGTGAAAGTTTGTTAAGAAAAGTGCAAGCTTTGAAAAGACTAGGGTAAGTATGTGCATCTGGAGGAGTGTGAGAGTTGAGCATAGAAGAGAAGGTGGAGAGTACATCACGATGAAGACCTTCCGAGGAAAGACGGTTTATAGTTGAATTGAATGATTTAGTAGAGATGGTGGATGATGGTAATCTTCTGTGAGCTTTGAGTCTGCTCATCAGACATCAACACTCTTAAGAATATGAATTATCGTTTATGGTCTAATCATATCTGCCAAGCACACTGCAGGTCGGTACGATTACTTCATTTGCCTATCAGTCGTGTGGAAAATGTGAATTTGACGGACATCAAACAAACGGCTAAGTTACGACCAGAGCTATTCAAAATAAAAACGATCATTCGATATGTATTTGATATTGTAATCCAATTCAATTTGATCCGATTTAAATATAAATTTATAATTACGTAAAAATCAATGTAGAAATAATACCTAATTTTAAACGATCCAAAAAATTCAACCTAAAATCAACTTAATGACTCAAATGAACAAGTTGGGTTACAACTTAGAACTCAAAGTCATAAATATTCTATTAAATTAACAAACACAAAATTGACTAAGTAACATTTAAAATTTAAAATGATTTATATAACTCTAATGTTTATAATGTATTCCCTCTGTTTCTTAAAGTTGTTTTAATTATTTTTTTTTGGTTGTTTCATTTGTTGTTTTCATTAAGAACTATTCTATTTATATCCCAAATTTTGGACATAATTAATCTTATTCATTTTCATATTAATATTAAATAATGTTTATGGTCCATAACATATTTTTCACTAATTTTTTTTAACATTTTTATATTACACATAGTCCCCACATATTTTCCACTAACTTTATTAAAAATTTATTTTAATATTTATCATCTCCATATTTTTTCCACTAATTTTATTTTAATATTTTTTTAATCCTCTAGTCTTTACTTTTTCTTCATTAAATTTATTATTTAATAAAATAATATACCCACTATTTAAAAAATTATATTTTTCTTGGATTTCTGCCTCGGTTATGAAATTGGGCATATAATATATCATTGAAAAGCCCTTGAAGTCTAGTTTTTAATGTCGCAAACCTTGCATTAATGCGATTTTTACATAAAAAGTTATGGCCAAAAGATTGAATATGTATAAAATTTTAACACAAGCAAACTTTAAACGATCGTTATTTCTCATTCGGTAATATATGATTCGAAAGTTTTTGAAGTCTAGGTTCTAATGCCTCAAACATTAAATTAACGTGATTTTCCTATCAAAAGTTATGGTCAAAAAAGTGAACATGTATCAAATTTCAATATAAAACGTGTGACGAGTTTATTTTTCGATTTATAAAAATTTATTTTTTTTAAAATAAATATTTTTATTTTAATTTAATTCATCATCATCATCATCATCATCAACGTACCCAATATCCCGCACAAAGGCAGTGTCTGGGTGAGGAAAGGTGACGAACAATCCATACCCGTACCCCCTTAACGGGAGGACTAGAGGACAGTAGATATTTATAGAAGGGGTGCAACATGAGGACTTCCCAGGAGATCACCCATTCTAGTACTACTTTCGCCCAAATACACTTAACTGCAGAGTTCTGATAGTATCCAGTGCATTAGTAATTTAAATAAATAAGGTGGCGACACATTGAAAAGAATGACGACTTTTTTAAAAATTAAGTTTTTTTTATAACAAATTTTGATTTACTGTGTTCCTTGAGTTTTTAGTTTCCGTTGACAAAGGTTTAATTTTGAAGCTTTTTGTAATAATTTACTAGATTTTGAAAAAAAATATATAATTTCTGTAGACTTTTTCAAGTTGTGGTTTTTGTACAAGAAAAACATAGCTAGATAAAAATATAATATGATGAAAATCAAACTTATATTCTTAAAAAAAAAAAATTATATTTAAAATAAAATTCAATTCTCAAATTATACCTTTTAAATATTAAGAAAAACATAATTAAACGTTTAGACAGCTCATTTGCTAATTTCGGATGATTTCTATATATGGATTGCAGCAAGAGTTTTATCGTGAAGATTTTTTTATTATAATTCATTGTTTAGGATGTTGTGCATTCATTTACATTAAAAATGTAGAAGAAATATTGACATACAAAACTTGAAGGACCACCAACATGTGATGTAGATGCGTTTTTTTTTACGCCAAATTGACACAATTAGTTGACTACATATATGCAAATTGATATATACTTGTTGGTTTCGTTTATTTTGCACCATTTATTTTAGTCTGAAGACAATTAACTTAATTATTATGGATTAAATTAAATTAATATGATATATAAATATAAAAAAGAAGATATTAAGACTAAAAGTGATGGGTTATATCCAAATTAAAATGCTCCAAACAATACAACCATTTAGTTGGCGTTATATATTGTTCTTGAAAACAAAGGAAATTCTAATATTCTAATTATTCTATTGAATATGCACCAAATTGATAGTGTGTGTCTATATATATATATATATATATATAAATGAAGATCCAATGAGAAGGATAAGAAGGACTCTACATCCTTAATTTTACTAAAATAAAAAAATCTACGGTCACGATTGAAGCAAAAATGCATAATTATAAAAGTAACTATGTTACACAGAAAAGTAACTATGACATAAACTTTTAGATGTTCTTACTTTATAACATAGTATCTTTTTTTGTATATTTAGTAACAAAACAAAATCAAACAAAAATTCTTCTCACCCTTTTTATTTTGAAATCCTTCTTATTTGATCTTTTATATGTATATATATATATATATATATATATATATATATATATATATATATATATATATATATATATATATATATATATATATATATATATATATATATATATATATATATATATATATATATATATATATATATATATATATAAAGAGAGAGAAAACCAATGAGAAGGGTATTGAAAATAAGAAGGATAAAAAGGACTCTATATCCTTAATTTCAATAAAATAAAAAATCTAGGTCATTATTGAAGCAAAAATATTTACATATTTATTTATTATTATCACAAATAAGACAAGCTTAAAATGATGAATAGAGTAATGCTTGTTTCATTGTTTGGAGTGCACATCTTAATTTAGTACTCTCTCTATTATGGTGCAACATAACCTGTTTTGACAAATTTATACTTTAATATCATAAAATACTATTTTAAATATAAAATTTGGTCAACAAAAATAAGAAAGAAGAAAGGTCATAGTTATTATAAATTTATAAAGAAAATAGAAAGTAAAAGAATATATATTCATTTTACAATAGAACCTTAATTTATTCTTTTAAATCACTTATAGATACACTTACTTAAGTTTAAAACCTTTTGAATATTTTGGACATTTGGGTTAAATGATTTGTTATGTGAAGAACTCATTTAATTAAGGAGTTGAAATTAAGAATAAGCTTCTCAACTTCTTCACTCCCTTCAATTCACCATATTTATTTTATTTGACTTTTTTTTCCTATTTTTCAGGTATAGTTAAAATTTTAATATTTACAAATACACGTACAAAATATATATATATATATATATATATATATATATATTATATATATATATATATATATATATATATATATATATATATAATTTTTAATTTATCTAAAATCTAATAAAAATCATATTTAAAAAATTTTCTCTTTAAATTTAAAACATTTTAAATAAAACTAACAATATAAAACGTATAAAGTAATAAACACTCCGCTGCCTCATCGAAAAAGCTATATTTTTAACTTAAAAATTTAAAATTTCAAGTCAAATATAGCTTTTTTAATAAGACGGGAGAATAAGTTTAGCTATTAAACTTATTCCTACCACCAAGTATACAAGAACGTGATATGCACGAATGTGCGAAGGTTGTAACTAGTGAACTTGTTAGTTGTTATGCAAAAGACAAATACTCCTACACCTTTTAATTATTATTTTTGGCACTGCGATTATGGACTATTTTATATTTATCATATTATTAACAAAAATAATGGCAATCCAGATAATGCTTCAAAGAGCTGAGTTAAGAGGGCCCTTAGTTCCTAATCACTACAAGTAAAACAAATTATACATCACCATTGAGCAACTAGAAATAATAAACTAACTAAATAAAAGAATTATTTGACCTTTTTGTGCTTTCATAAATACATAACCAACTTATAGATAAGATGTTCACATAATCACATGTAATCTAAGGACTATTAGACTTTTAAAATTTATATTATTTTTTTTATCTTATTTTTGGAAATTCAAATGTATTTCTCCTTAATTATTATGTGTTTAGTAATAATTTTTTAATTGATTTTTAATTTTTAACTTTTTGAATAAGCAAACAACCAAAATATTTAAAAAATGACTTTTGATAAGCATGCAAGTTGAAAAACTGACTTTTAAATCATAAACAAAAGGCTTTAAAGAATTTAGATTAATTTTGAATTTTTTTCTAACAGCTTTAAAAAGTTGTTTTAATAACTAGCAAATTTGTCAATAATTTCATCTAATCAAAGCAGCCAACAATTCCTGCCAATATTTATTTACCAAATAGACCAAAATGTTCGCATTTAAATAACTACTACCAAACCTTTAAATTTAAATATTAATTTCTTTACTTATTTTTCAAAATTCAAATACATCTTCCCTTGATTAAAACTCCACCAATCCATTAGCCTTCCTCATTAGTTGACTTTCTAATTAATCTATTACATCCCTTCCCCAAATAACAACCACTACTACAACATCTTCTTCCATGGATGCACCTCAAAAATTGACCATTATATTTCTCCCTATCCCCTCCTCAATAAACCTCCATTCAAAACACCCTTAAACATTTTCACACCAAATTCAACACAAAAAAAATAAATAAAAAATAAATGAACTCCACAAATACCAACTTTCCAGAAGAAGAAAGTAGCACAATAGGAGGGTTCACATACGGGGTAGGAGTCTCATTAGGCATCCTTATACTAATCACAACAATAACACTAGCATCCTATTTTTGTACTCGAGATGACGGGTCAGAAGGGCATCAACAAAGGCAAACACAAGATCAAGATCAAGATCGAGATCGAGATCATATCATCATAACAATTGAAGGAATTGATGAAGATACTTTGAAGACATATCCAAAGTGTTTATATTCACAACTTGAGAATAACAATAAAATTAATAACAAAAAAGAGACGTCAACAATAAATTGTTGTTCAATATGTTTGGCGGATTATAAAGGGAAAGATGTAGTAAGACAATTAGGAGAATGTGGACACGTATTTCATCAAAAATGTGTAGATCCATGGCTTAGACTACACCCAACTTGTCCTGTTTGTAGGACTTCTCCTTTGCCTACCCCACAATCAACACCTCTTGCTGAGGTTGCTCCTCTTGCTTCTTCAAGAATTGTTGGGTAATTTTAATTATTTTTTTTATTTTAAATTGTTTATAAATGCATATGATGATAATTATAATTTAGGCTTCGATTTTTGGGCACTGACAATTTACAGGGCAAAGAAAGAGTTTATTAATTAATTTTTGTAAATGTAGGATTTTTTTTAGCAAGTCTTGTATGAGACCGTCTCACCGCACGGGCTCATATAAACAGCCCAAAGTTGAATTTACACAGACGGTTTTTTCATCAAAATTAAGAAATTTAAAATTGGCTTAACTCATATTAAGCCATTTTTCGGTGAGACGGTCATTGTAACTGTTTGTTATTTTGGTAATTGAGTTCAGTTGACTTTGTTTCATCTGGTTTAAGTTAATCGTCACAATGGGTGCGTAGAACAAGTTATATATATATATATATATATATATATATATATATATATATATATATATATATATATATATATATATATAAGATGGATTTTAAAATGAGAAAGTGAAAAGGATTTTTATTTGATTTTGTTTGGTTACTATATATACAAAAAATGATACTATATTATAAATTAAGAACATTTTAAAAATTATTTCATAGTTACCTTTCTGTGTAACATAGTTACTTTTAAAATTATGAGTTGACCATAGATTTTTTTTTATTTTAGTGAAATCAAGAGTATAGAGTCTTTATTACCCTTCTCATTTTCAATTCCTTCTTAATGGATCCCTCCCCTATATATATATATATATATATATATATATATATAGCTACACTTTACTTAAAAAGCTTTTAGAGGGATGAAGTGTAGCTATTAAAAAAACAGAGGTAGTATTAAAGTTTTACTTTTAAAAAATTATCGGAAATAATTTAATATTTTACTCTTTTGCTATGAACAGTTTCATTTGTTGATTATTTTTAAATAATTTATTTAATCTTTCATATGTATTTGCTCCCAACAAACTCGGTGTGAAAGAGAAGGGATGGGGATGTGGTTGTTTAGGGATGGGCTGTGGTTGTTCTAATCATAGGATATGTTGAGAGCAAATAAATAATAAATATTAGATTATTAAATTATTATTCAAATGTGGAATTATTTGAAATAGATAAATCAATGGTTGGATCATTTTCAATAATTTTGTTTTTATACTTTTGTTTATAGCTTATATTCGTTTTTTATTAATAGCTATATTTCACCTTTTAACATAAAGAGTTTTTTAAGTAAATTTAACTATTAATACAAACAAAAATAATATATATTTTTTATTACATTGTAGGCGGGGTGCAGAACCCTCTAATTGGGAATTGCACTTTGAGCATTCACTTAGGAGTTAGGACCATTTTTAATGGTTTCCACTATAAATTTTTTAAAATAAAAACAATTTACATTGTAAATTTTTTATATTTCCCTTTTAATCGTTTTTCCCTCTTTTTGAAGTCTTGTTAGCCCATAGTCATTAATTTTAAGACTTTGGCATAGTCATTTAATAATCGACCGCCTATCTTGGTTTTATTGGTTTCCATTTTATTATTCAAATTTTTATGTGTATATAGCCAAAGTAGATAGAATATATATATATATATATATATATATATATATATATATATATATATATATATATATATTATAGATCAAATTAGATGGATTTTAAAATAAGAGGAATGAGAAGAATTTTTGTTTAATTTTGTTTTGTTATTATATATACAAAAGGAATATATTATAAAGTAAAAACATTCTAAAAATTTATGACTTAATTACTTTTCTATGTAACATAGTTACTTTTACAATTATGTATTTTTGCCTCAATCGTGATCATAGATTTTTTTTATTTTAGTGAAATCAAGGATGTAGAGTTCTTCTTACCTTCTCATTAGATCCTTCCTCTCTCTCTCTCTATATATATATATATATATATATATATATATATAATCGACCCTATTGATAATATTTATGAAGGACTTACTTTTTATGCTTTGAAATTACTTAATAAAACTTATAATAGTAAATCATTCGATTATTAGGTTTATTCTAAGTAAATACCTTTAAAATTTGAATTATTCATGATTAATTAATAAGTGAAATTATTAAAAGGTAAATTCATAATTAATGGGTATTAATTTACTTCATGAGATTAAGAAGGATAGAGGAACATCAAAGATTAAGGCAAAAGTCACCCATAAGTAGGAATTCGAAGATTAACGCAAAGATTAATTTACTTCATTTAGCATTAACAAAAGAGAAGACTGTCCATTTTTTTATTTATAGATAGATTTATGATATTTGATTTATGGTATGTAAATAGTAAGTTATTAAATATTTTTGAATACCATCAAACACATTTTTGGATTACTTCTTTCAAATCATTTTAGCGACATACTTCCTTTAACCATCAAAAACGGTGGAGGCAACTTAAATTTATAGTTAATTTTAAATCAAAACGATTTGTGTCGAGATCTTCTATGGATTTTTCTTAAAAATTTAAAAAGTAAAGTTTTTGCCATTTGATGTTCTGACATATTGAAATCTAACTAGGATTTGTTGAATAAAAATGAAATAATGGCTATACTAACTGATTAAAATATGACAAAGAGTACTATCAGTAAAAAAAATACTTTATAAAGGTTGGATTATTTAAAAATAATTAATAATATAAATTATCACAGTAAATAGACAATTTTTTCTAAATATTTAATGGTTTTTAGATTTTTTTTTCTTTGGTTTGTTATTATGGATTTATCTGACACAAATTCTTGTGAGAGACGTTCTCTTTAAGAGACCATCTATGATTGGGGTGGCCCACTATATATTTTTTTTAAATATTGTAAGTAAGCATTAAGAATGATGTAAGTGAACATTTAAAAATTAATGATATGGTAAATAAGCATTAAGTATAATGTAAGTAGGCATTAATAATACGATAAGTAGACATTAATCTTTAATGGGTTGAACTTGAAATATGTCTCTCAAAGAGACGATCTCTTAAGAGACTAGCTGTTTAACTTAAGGTATTGTAAAGGTTCAAAACTTTACTATATGAAGTAACATTTTTTTTTATTATTTACTCATTATGTACATAGCTAGGTCGTTGCCATTTTTTTAAAAAAAATTATTTTTTAAAATTTGTTTGTAAATAGCGACGTAGCTAGGTCGTCGCCATCATCTTTGGTGCGATTGCCATGTCATGGCCAGGTTATTTTTGGCACAATAGTTCGGCATGTTCAAAAATAAAATTGAGTCAAATTTAATTGGACAGACTAAAATAAAATGTGGAAAATAACCTAAATATTTATCTAAATGCATGAACATTCATCAGATATATTCTACTAAATAGTGAAACCGAGGCTTATCAATACAAAATCCTTAAACAGAGATAGCTAAAATTCTCAAAAAAAACCTCCTGCTGCTTCACCTTCTTTACCATAGCATCCACAGTAGAGATAATGTAGTGTAACATACAACTATGCTTATACTAACACTACTCGTAACATTACGATCTTAAAATTATTGTTGAAAATGTGTTACTTTATTTATTAAATAAATAATAAAATAAAATTATAAGTTTGTAGAAGGAAACAAATTACATATGACAATCAAGAACCATGTTTATGTACACCACCGAGAATTTCGAGAAATCGATCTTCAAACCCGAACAAAGTAACAAGAAGATTTTATTTGAACTTGATAGTTATTCTAGGCAAGATGCTCTTTCCTAAAACATCATTTTCTCCCTACTACGGTGCTTGGAAATAAACCGGAAATATGTTCTGAGATAAAGAATTACACTAAATTCCTAGCACACGGAATCTAGAACGGTGTAAGGAAAACTTAAATGGAAGAAGATACGAAAACTTACAATCAAGAAGAAAAGTGCCCGAGAAGAAAATAAATCAAAAATTGCATGTAGAATATAACCACACAAGCCTTCTATATTTATAGAATAGCTTACACCTTTTCATGAAACAACATGTTACTCCATGAAACACAAGATTGGTTCACGAACTAATGTCGTCTTTCAATCAATCTATCCCAATATATCCGGTTAATATAACCATATTTTATCGTTGGTAGTTATATTATAACTAGCAAACGGATAAACCAACTTTGCAAAGAAGATTACGCAAAACAGCGCAAAACGCACGGGCCGCGACTTAGGTCGCGAGCCACGACCTGCTGTTTCCACAAAACAGTAGCTTTTCCTTCCTTTCTCGCAAGCCGCGAGTTGTTTCACGATCCTTGAACACTACTTTTTGCTAAAAACGTAAACTTTGCAACCTTGGGACATTCTCAAATTAATTTATTTAAATTAATTTATTTAATTTAATTTTCGATGACCATTATACACTCTTAATAACAATTATTTAAAAAGTCCAAGTCAAAGGCAATAACAAAAATTAATGTCATATAAATAAAATTTGGCGATTATTATTATGTATCGATCACTTAATTTGTCAATTCTTATCCAATTACCATAAACAAGCATGATGAATATATAAAACTTAGCCATTTTCATTTTAAATTTTGTTGTTTCAAAAATTCAAATTTGGGCACAATTAAAAACATTGAAAAAGTAATAATTGTAATTTATATTTTCCACTAGGCACAAGCTATTAGACACAAAAAAAGCCATAAGCTCATAACTATTATACATTTATACTAATCCAAATTAATTCATAAGAATCATATTGTTTCAGTTATCTATTAAAATTCATTAAAATTGCATTTAACATGCATTTTATTTTAAATTATAAATTTCAATTATGAATTATTAATGAAGAATTTGAGAATGACAATGTTAAAAAATCATTTTCAAATTATCATCTTTAATCACGTTTTTAACAATAGTGAAGTTCACTCAAATTCAAATTTGAATTTTCTTTAGGAAAAATTATCTAAAATAATCCAATTTTTATTCGATTTTTCTACAATAATCCTAACTATTAATTAACCACGAATAATCCGAACTTTAAGGGATATTTGCTAAGAGTATACAATGGTAACGGGTAACTTTATGTAACAGGTAATTTTTGTAAAAAGGAAGTAAAATTAAAATAAAATCAAAAAAAATTAATTAAAAAAACTGAAAAAAAAAAATTACAATTAACCATCCAAACTCCGTCCCCACTATCACCACATCCCCTTTCCTGTGGTCTCATTCTCTGATGGGCTTACCGATGTTGGTGTTAGAATCATTAGAGTTGTACTTGTTAAAATACTCATTACTCAAAACAAGCTTATTAAATGTCAAAAACAAAATAAAATTTTAAGACATACTCTATATGCAGAATAAAACAGGGTTCTTGCCAAACATGCCCATATTACTTTACTTATGTTGCTTGGAATAAACAAACAACTTAATAAATTTCCTGCTAAACGGGAACAATTATAGGCCATGAGTCCATGATCACCAAAATTGGACGCCAAATTTTGAGTAGCCAAGTATTCTTATTATCATCTGGAATGAATCCAGTGAAAAGTGTCAATAGAGTAACGACGTAAATGATCAGGTTCTAAATGTGAGAAGTAGAATGGCAGACAAGGTGGGGAGAAGTAGAGTGGCAGATGGGATGGTAGTGGGGTGGGAGGAAGAGGGATTGCACAGAGGGGAGATGCATAGCTCAATAACCTTATTTATGAAAGTAGTAAATCACGCTTATATGTCCTAATTTTATAACAGGGGTTTTGAGAATTTATTTTATCTTTTTTCTTATTTTGTTTATTTTAATAGTATATATTTTGTCTTTTTGTGATTATTTGTAAATAATTGTTATTGTTTAGAATTTTCTGTAGGACAAAAGAGAAGTTGGGTGGCAGACATGGAATAGCTTGAAGTCTTGATTTGAAAGAGTGTTGAATTTTCTTTTTTGTTAATTTATTTTAGTTCTCCTTTATTTTTTTATTTATCAACAATAAAGGTCATAATTTGCACAATAACATTTTTAGATAAGTGACCTAATAGTTTAAGATTATTTATGATTAATTAAAAGTAGGGATTATTCTAAAAAAATTAGTGAAAGTTTGGATTATTCAAGGTAATTTTTTCTTTTCTTTATTTGCCAACTAAATTTAAGTCAAATTTATATTGTCAAATAAAATCATTATTTTTAAACATAGCGTAAAGTAAATGGTAAATTATTTAGTTAATCAACTTTTTTGGCAGAAAATGACACTTAAAGGAAAGTTCATTTGCCAACTAAGCAAGCATAAGGCAGTAAGAAGTACCCGATTCTTATTTGTCGCCACCATTTTCATTTTATCGCGACCCCCCGAATGAAATTAAGGAATTTGCCCCTGGAATTTAAAAAATTACGAAAATGCCACTAACCTTAAAACCACTATAAAAACACTTCAAATTCACTCAATAACACTCTTATCACTTTCCATAAATTCAAACTATTCACATAAAAGTAATCGGAGCTAAAACTTTGGAATCGAAGTCGTCAACAAAAATTTGAGGTAAGTTTTATTTTAATTCATTCGAAGAAAAAAAAAACAAAAATCAGTTCATCACAGTCGCACAAAACGTGCGACTGTACAGTCGCACGTTTTGTGCGACAGTGATGAACCGATTTTATTTTATTTTATTTTTTTTAAAATTTCAAAAGAGTTTGTTGTGTTTAATTGATTTATTTTCTTAGTTAATATTATTTAGTAAATGTTGTAATAGAATGTATCATGATAATGTTATTGTAAGAAGTAGTTTTTAATTTGGATTTGAGAAAAAGAAAAAAAAAATTAAAAACCCAGTCGCACAAAAAGTGCGACTGTACCTAGGTGTAGTCGCACTTTTTGTGCGACTGGGTTGTGCGACTGGTATTTAAAATTTTTTTTTTATTTATTATTTTTTTTTTGGAATCAGAATTTTGAATTAATTTTTTTTGAATTAATTATTATTTTTTTATTTGGAATGAAATTATTTAGTGTAATTAATTTATTAAATTTTAGTTGTTTAAATATTTATGAATATAATAATTATTTAATTGTTTGTAATTGTGAATTATTTTTGTTGTTACTTGTTTGTAATTTATATGATTCTAAGTGTTTATTAAATTAACTTTGGAATGTCGTCTTAATTTAAAATATGAAAATTGTAGTAAATGGCTGGAAATCAAGGTAAGGGAAAAGAGTGTTTTAGAGGGTTATTAAGCGGCAATAGATCTAGGCCAACTTTACTGAGAGGAGATTCCCATGAGAGGGGGGTTACGGGATCTGCAAGGCGAGCAAGGCAAGAACAGGCGGCCATACATAGTCAGGCCCAACGTTCAAGTACCCTAGAGCAAGTGGGTAGTCGCTTTGAGCGCCAGAGTAGCCTACATAGTCATACGGTCGGCTCAGGTGACGATGATACTGATTACGACGAGTCTCTTAGTCGGGAAGAGTCTCTCGGTCAGGATGAGTCTGCATGTCATCCTATTGATTGGATGATCGTAAGAGGCCATGCTGGTAAGTTGAGGATTAGAGGGCAGGGCTCGGGTGGCACTTCTGATCAGGCAGGAGTAAGCCAGGCTGAGGATGCGGCTCCACGGGGGAGGAGGCGCTCGCAGTCGGCGGACACGGACTGGTTGATCACATCACCCCAGCCCGGGGGCCCTGTTGATACCACTTTAATACCCCAGCTACGGTGGGCACGTAGCAAAGGTTATATTTGAGGGATCGGAGCGCACCCCTCCGATTTTGGAATGTCGTGCTCGGAAGAAGACGTTGGATTCAATCATCAGACTTCAGGACATGTCTGATGAATTGTACAGGGTGTTACCTGGCAGTCCCCTTGGTCATCTGCCGTATATAATGCACCAGCACATCAACATTGCTCTCATTACGGCATTTGTGGAAAGGTGGCAGCCTGACACCAACACCTTCCACATGCCGTGGGGGGAGATGACCATAATGTTGCACGACGTGCAACACATCTTAGGAATTGGCATTGACGGTTCACTTCCCGTGGAACCGTCTGATGGTGACTGGCAGTTTGGCCTGGCCGGCCTTTTTGGGGAGCCATTGTCGAAGCTGCGTGGGAAGGGGCACTTCACAAGCGGCAACATTAACGTTGGTGCACTGTTGCAGCTATGCCACCGTTCTCAGTCTATGGATACTCAAGCTACTGCCTACTACATGGCTATAGTGGGTTCCACGTTGCTCGTGGATAAGACTAGAGTTGGGATGCGTCCTCACCCTGTTGTTGCTGTCACCGCTGATCAGGCTGTTATTGCTTGGGGTGCATTGACGCTTGCTCACATGTATCGCCAACTGGGTATGGCGACAAGGACTGGGTGCAAGACTATTGCTGGTTGTCTGACACTGTTGTAGACATGGATTTACGAGTACTTCCCAGCCTTCCGCCCCCATCCGCGTCAAGCTGACATGCCGAACAAGACAAGGGCAGAGATGTGGTCCCCGCACAAGCCAATCCGTGAGCTGAGCAGACTGAGAGACTGTAGGAGCATACTGGACGCCATGACAGAGACACAGGTTTTGTACATGACCTCACACTTCATTATGTTTATTATTTTAATTTCATGTTATGTTGATTAAGAATTATTTTCGTTATGAGCAGGTGGAGTAGACTCCGTACATGGGCTTTCTTGAACGAGCACCCACGTACCGCCTATATCGGTGGTATCACCTGTTTCGATATCGTGGAGGTCTATTTGCCCGAGAAGACAGTGAGGCAGCTCAGTTTTGCACAGGACATTCCCCCCGCTCCGCTGAGACCTACCCAAGCTGTGCGACCAGCACAGGGCTCCTACTCAGTTACATTCGCTTCTTCTTGTATGTTTACGGAGATGTGGAGTAGGTTCCCTTACTGTGCCCGCGTAGTTTAGCAGGCACTGCGTCGGACATCGGTTCCATCAGAGGCTGCCCCTGATTACGTGGACTGGTTTATAGTGTCTTCCCACTGTTTTCTCATCCCAGGTGAAGGACCTGCTGCTGCGTTTGGTGTAGCGGATAACAGAGTCGAATACGTTAGTGTTTCTAATTATCTATTTCATTTTTATGTTTTCTCATCCCACTGTTTTGACTTTATAATTTATCGACCATGTTCTCCACGTCATTGCCAATATGCCATACGCATAATAAATGTCGTACATCTGCATCAAACATAAATTTAAAATTAATTGAGATATATATAATATATAGATCGACGATAATTAATAATTAAAACCAGTTTACCTGGAAAGACAACATGAATAGCTGCAGACAAACCCTCATCCCGATCCGTTACGATTACATCGGGCGTCTGGACTCTCCCGTAAATATCCCTCAACCTCTCCAACACCCAAGAATAAGACACAGCCGCCTCATCTCGCATCAAACAGAATGCAACCAAGAAATTATGATTCGTTGGCGTCATTCCAATGATTTCACAAAGGGGCCACTTTTGCTTATTCGTTTTGTACGTTGTGTCTATCAACACAACATGGGGCCACGAACGTAGCATCTGGATAGATGTTGGATTCGCAATCAATAATCTAGTCAACTGACCCTCACTATCCAAGTCTGTCCAAACTACATAATTATGCTCCGTGGCCATATACAGATAGTGTTGAAGAGGAGTCCTACCATCCATCTCTTCTCTCCTGATTGACTGTCTCACGTTGTAAATTTGATTCATACTTGCATAAAAACGAGGAAAATTTCTTCTAATTGAAGACATTATAAATGTTGGTTGCATGCCAGTTGCACTTAGATCTCGTATGTGCTGCCTGATATCCACAGTCATCCTATTTACTCTTATTTGACCATCTCTGTACATGAAGAACGGGTGGTTATGTATTCCTTTTTCACCAGGAAACACTCTAACCGTCCAAGGTCTTTCCTCTGGGTTACGACTAGTTCCTAAATCATAAATTTACACCCACAACCCCTACTTTTGGAACCAGGTCGGGCAGCATTATCTAAGTTATGCAAATCAACCCTTCTATTATCGTAGCGTTGATATCTTAAGTACAGACTCACTCTAGAACGTCCTTCTTTTTTTTTATATGAAGCACGTGTAAATTGAAAACCAATTGTTACTGCTATCTCATTAGCCCAAGCATGTAAATCATCTACAGAATCAAATTCTCTATCGATAACAAATCTATCAGAATAATCTATATTATCCCCTAAATCTTCAAAGTCCTGCAAATAATAATTATAATAACATTATCATAATATATTAAAATAATAACAACTTCAAAAATAATTATAAAAAATCAGAAGAATTAATTTTTCTATAAAATAATTAAAATAAAATAACATTATTATAGCACAATAATACATTAAAATAAAATAATTTCATTAAACAAAATAAATTTTATAATTCGAAGTTCAAACAAATAAAAAAAAATTAAAAAAAAAATAATTAAACTCCAGTCGCACAAAAAGTGCGACTCCACCTAGGTTCAGTTGCACGTTTTGTGCGACTCAGCCTAGGCACAGTCGCACGTTTTGTGCGATTGGTTATATATATATATTTTTTTTTAAATTTTCGAATTTTTAATATTCAACACTACTACACTAATTATTATAATAACATTATCATAATATAATAAATTAAAATATATTAATTAACAACAACTTAAACAATAAATGAATTACATGCAAGATATTTTAAATTTTGAAATTGAAAAACACAAAAAAAATAAAAAAAAAAAAATAAAATTGGGAAGCAGTCGCACAAACCAGTCGCACAAAACGTGCGACTCAGCCTAGGTCCAGTCGCACGTTTTGTGCGACTGCTTCCCAATTTTTTTTTTCAAGACAAAAATCGAACCGGTTAATTACTTACCGAATCGTTATCATGCTCGTCTTGGTATGCCATTGATGTTCGATGTAGAGTTCTAGCTTGTTTAACTTAACGTAGTGTTTTTAGAGAGAAAGTACCGTGTTTAAATTCGAATATACTACAATAATGCCTCTGAAAATTCAATATATATATAGTTCCGATAATAATGTTATTAAGCGATAACAATGTTATTAAGTGCCATTTACATTTCTTAAACATTTTTTAAGTGAAGTGGCATTTTTGTAATTTTTTTAACTTCAGGGGTAATATCGTAATTTCATTAGAAGGGGTGGCGATAAAATGAAAAAGGTGGCGACAAATAATAATAACCAAGAAGTATTCCATTAGAGACTTTGTAGGAATGACATTTGAAATTTTCTAGTATCTTTATTGATTTGTATGATCCTTTATAAATAATTTTTTTTTAAAAATATTGACATTAATGATCTCAATACTATACTTCTACCCATAAAAAACAAACCTTTGATTACTTTTTAGAAAAAATTATCATGAATAATACAACATTTTAATCATTTTCTTATAGTAATACTAATTTTAGTGTGCATTTCACTTGAGCATTTTTAACCTGTCGAAAACCTATAATTGTAGCTCAACTTGCCCAAAAAATAAAAAATACAAAAAAAAAAGAAAGAAAATGCAATAATAAAAAGGAAAAAAACCACCCACAACACCCACTGCCAGTGCTACCATACTCGGCGACCCACCCACTTTCAGCCACCACCACCATGCGCACCCCTCACCCCTCTCCCATCACCTCTCCCTGACACGGATTGGCCCATAACACCTATGTCACCACAAACCACCACCATCCTAGAATGGGCCACCCATAAACCCATAATGAGCCACCCCTTTTTCTCTTCCCAACCGGATAACCCCCGCCCTTCTCCCGGACGCCACCCACCAGATGGTACACCTTAAACATTGCTCACACTCCTCCGTTTAACGCAACGAAAACCACCCTATCTACATCCCTATGCGAAAAATACCACTCTTCAAACCACACATATGCGATTTTCTAGGTGGAAAGGGGTTGTGGAAGAGATAAAATGGTTGCATAGAGGATGGGCTGGAGGAGTCGTCGGTGCTAAGGTGGTAGCAGGCTTTAACCCACCTCAACAAAACCTTCAATCTTCAAGACATACTCACATACTTGATTGGGCTTCTCCAGTTGTAGATGACTCGAGTATGGTAGTCAACATTTCGTCCCGAGTTACATTTTTACCCACCTTGAGGACAAGGTGGATCTTTAGGCGGCGGCCGGTAATGTGATAAATGGAAAATAGGGTAATGTTGACTCGACAAAAGGATAATAGTTGTTCGCAAATCAATTAATAAGGGGGGGACAGCTGGCATGTAATCATTAGTTGATAGCTATTAATTGTTTAGGTGTCTTAGCGGGTCTTGTGTTTGACTCCTACATAAGGCTATCCTTATACATATTATGTTTTGTCGAGAAATTAATGAAAGGAAATAATTGGGTAGGAGCTTAACAGTGCTCGAAATTTTGTTACTTGGTTACTTCGAATTATCTTTCTTGTACTTTCTTTATCTCTAATCTCTCAATCTTCTTGTTAAGCAATTCAATTAGGGTGTAAAGACAGAGAATAGAACCCAATCTGTCACATCCTATTGGTTGTTTTCAGTTAGGGACAAAGGCTTGTGCTTAGGACGAAGTCATGAAGAAGAAAATATTTTCAATTTTGAAGGTGGGGAGGGAATTAATCTTGGCTTTAAAAAGCGCGCTCCAATCATGCTTAAGTATTGGGGAAGCGCAAAAATTTCTTTAGATAGTCTGGTGAAGTGAGATACAAAAGGCACGAAAAGTTGTGCGGTTTTGATAGATATATGGTTTAAGGCTTTGTTAGTACTTGGGTCACTTCAAGGAAATAGTCGCTTAAGAGATGAGACCTCAACTATGATTCGAAAACAACTTGAATAACAAAAGGATATTTATAAAAGCTAAATCTTCCTATAACTTCCTTTGCATGAATCTTTTTCTTGAACACTAAAACTGAACCACTTTTTGGAGTTTTTATGTACAAGTATAGGATTAAGGATGATTTGGAGTTACCTATTAATTATTAGTCTCTTCTCTCTAAATTTGTAATCTTTTTCTCAAAAAGAAATATGTTCCTTTCTCATGTCCATTTTGTTTTTCCAGCAAAGTTTGGTGTTGAGCCTTCAGGGTGTGTCAATCTAGCAAAACATGTTAGCATAAATTGTCCCAACCTTGAATTTTGTGGTTTAATGACGATTGGGATGTTAGATTATACGTCAACACCTAAGAACTTCAAGGTACTATTGCTACGTACAGTTTAGTACATGATTTTGTTAGACAGCTCGAATCTACTAGGCCTGAATTCGACTTTTTGTCATGTAGACTTTAGTGAACTGTAGAAGTGAGGTTTGCAAGAATCTTGGTATAGAAGAAGAGCAATGCGAGCTATCTATGGGCATATCTGGCGACTTTGAACAGGTTGTGAGCAAAAGATCTGATTTCTAATATATTTGAAAGTTGGGGTATAATCTAATACTAATTAGGGCATAATAGGTGTTAAATATGTTTCATGTTCTCATATTGCAGATCGAGATGGGCAGCTCAATTGTGAGAATTGGATCCACCATATTTGGACCAAGATAGTATCCAAAGAAACAAGTTAGCTAGTATCTCCATTGCAAAAGATAAACCCGATATGAAAGGTCACAGTGGAATCAATTTATGCAAAAATCCTTGGAGATGTTGCTACGTTCAAGGTTAATTTTTGTTTTAAATATCTTGGCTTATGCACGTTTTTGGTCTACACTCGTACCCTTGATTAGACGACCTAGGCATGTGATTGTTTCTAATTGATGATTAAAATGATGAAACAAGCCATTATGTACTTCTAAGTTATAAGTGCTCATTAGATGTTCATACAATATATATTCCTGTTTTAATGAATTAATAAGCTGTTGTAGATATCATGTTTGAGTCTCGTAGGGTGAAAACTAAAATTTGCTGATTCAATTGTGCTTCTGAAAGTCGTACGACTACAATATGGTTTAGTTTTATGGAAATCCTAGTTTCTTCTGCATTTTTAAATGTTAGTACGTTGTTTCTTTTTCTGCATTATTTCTCTCGGTCACCAAATACATAAGAGTATTTTATAAAGGGTCATAATCTTTTGGAAGTTGTCCTTGTACTCACTCTTTGTTGCTGACGATATATGTTTAAGTAAAATGAATCAATATAACTAAAAATGAAACGTGTTCATCTTTTACTATCTGATTGTGCAGATCATTAATTATGTTTTCATTTCATGCAAGGTAGGAATTTCTTATAATAACAAATAGAATTATTAGTCGAAAATTAAGAATTAGAATGACAAGCGCATCACCAGGAATGCATTAAGATTAGCTTTGATAATAACAATTGTAGTAAACTAGTGGTGTTGTTTACTTTTACCGCCTGTTTGGTTATTGGTACTAAATGGTGATAATGAAAATGATTTATAGTGTAAAATTTCATTAAAAGTTTCATGTCATTTCCATGGTGATGAAACTTTGATCAAAAAAATTTTTTTGTTTACAAATTTTCATTACCACCTAATTCTACCTCTCTCAATGGTAATGCATTGGAATAAATTTTATGTAAAAAATAATATATTGAAGTTGGACAAGCATGGCCATCAAGGTAACCAAAGAATTTTTCAACTTAATTTATACTAGTTTTCATTCCTATTACCATTATTTAATGCCACCTACTAAATGGATCGTTAGTTGTACTTAGGGATGCAAACGGGGCGGGGCAGGACGGATATTGGAATTCCTATCCCCATCCCCATATGTTAATGCAATACCCATCCACGTCCCCATCCCCGCAGCGGGTAAAATTTTTTTCCCTGTCCCCGCCCCGATGGTTGTATCTAAAACCATCTCCGCCCCACCACCCATCCAAAGTCTCAAACAATTACATATCCAAAGTCTTAAACAAACATATAACCAAAGTCTCAAACAAAAATGCATGTCTAAAACAAAAATATTTCAACATCAACTCAAAATCATCCAAAGTAAATCAATCCAGAATAATCTCATCACTATCCAATTCCATTTCACATTCACATCTCCATCCCCGCGGGTATCACCTAAAATTCATCCCCATCCCCGCGGTGGGTATGAATTTTATACCCGTACCCGCCCCATGACCCATCAAACCGGGACCCATTCCCGCCTCGATGGGACGAGGATGGGGCGGGTCTCCTATTAGACCCGCCCCGCCTGCATCCCTAGTACTTAACTAGTCTTTAAATCATAGGAGTATAAGCCCAAATTGTAAATAGTTCTAAATTTATTGTAAAAAAAATCAAAAAATAGAATCAAGCAATGCTTGGTCTAGTGGTACTAGCAGCATTGGCAGCAAAGTTTGGGCTAGGGAAGGGTGGGAGAAGGCGGGGTGTAGTTAGATTTTTTAATTTAAATTTATTCTTATGGGTAGAAATTTCTTATTTTACAGATAATGGGTAAAAATAAATGTTATAGAAATTATACCCTAAAATTTATATTATTCATTGTTAATTAATAATTAGTATTAATTTTAAATGTTGTGGAAAAACATACTTAAAAATTTGTATTATTCATAATTAATCAACAATTGGTATTTTTTTATATTTATTAACAATTGGATTCGTGAGATCTATGAATTTAATTTTCACAATGAAAATATAGACCCACAATTTTGAATTTGAATCAAAGTTCACTCTTATAAAACGGATTGAATTATGGTATTCCTGGACACAATTCAGATCGGACCCATCAACTACTGTCAAGAAACCAATTCAACTAAAAGTTCAAGCTTATAGTTGAATTGATTACTTAACATGGTATCAGAAGTGAATATGACAAGAGGTCACGGGTTCGAATCTCAACCACCCTTCATTTAAAATGGAATATTTAGCACTAAGTATGTAAAGGGCATGTGCTATATCCATAGACCATACTTCTAACACGAAGAGCTCTCGTACAGAGATATATTAGAATATATAACATATGTTAAACCTCAACAATAAATTTAATCTTTTGGTCGAATTAGGTTTTTTTTTCCTATTTTATTTTAGTAGGGCGAAGCACCAACTACACTAGAGTCTACTCCCGCAAGTAAAACTAAACTCCCCAAAGTCCCCATCATTTCCAAGCTCAAACCCACTTTCCAGAAATTTTTTTCACCATTACTTTAAACAAACCTTTTTATTCTTGTTTGTATGTATTTCTTGTTCCATGTCTCACTCATTGAAGTATTTATAAAGCAGGATCAGCAAATATGAGTATAGCAGAAAGCAGAGGATGAGTATGGCAGCAATCACATTCACAAATATTCTCATTTTCTCGTTTTTCTTTCTTTCACCTTCTGTTTACGCCACCGACATTCGCTATTGCGGTAATCCTTCTTCCTTCTTTCTTTGCTTGCTGAATTTTGCATACTTTTCTACTCATTTTTTTTAAAATTGTACTGTTACTCATCTGGGTTTAGGTAAGGTTCAAATTTATCAAATTTCCCTGATATGGAATTGATGAAAAAGGAAGATATTTACTTTTGTTGCAATTTTTTGTGCTTGATATTTAAAGATAGTAATATTTGGTTTTTTTAACCCCAGGAAAGAGGATGTATTGTGGCAGTTAGATTAGGGCTTTTCGAGTGCAATAACACAAAATGTTCGTTTCCATCAGATTATAACTTGTTCTAGACTTCAAGTTATTAGATGATTGCATAAGATTTTAACAGACTTGACTTGGGTTTGGACTTATTTGTCATCATGTCTTGTGGATCATAAACTTAGGAGTTTAAGTACTTGTTTTCTTCAAAGTTGGAGTCTTGATTTATGTGGGCTAAATTCATGAAATCTTTACACTCCAAAAGTCGACCGAGAACAAGCGACGACTAGCCGCTTATGGGCGACGAGTCAGTGCTTTTCTTCTGTTTTCTAATTTTTCGTTTTACTTGTTTGGCATATTTTGGACTTTGCTATTATTGCATATTGTCTCACTTCTATAGAAAGTAAATAGTATATATAATTTAGGTCTTTATTTACTCTAAATGTCCAACAATTTCTTAACATCTACCAACTTTAGATGCTTCCCTGAAAGAGTTCTAATATTCCAAGATGTCAATCTTAGCTTAGATCTAATTTGTTGCTTCTTATTAATAAAACCTAATAATCTTTACTTATTTGACACCACGATGGGGAAATATGGTTGCCATCACCACTTTTGTGAGGCAACCTAGCAAACCTTTCGTACTTAACACTATACCCTGGTTTGGGAGGTGAAACATGGTGTGCCACTTTTGGGCTGCATAAATTTTTGCTTTCTTAACACATCACCTGAGTTTGGGAGGTGAAGCTTCAAGCTCTTGCTCATTTGATATCACATTTGGCCAATGTGGTATGTTTTTTGACGACTACCTAGATACTCTTGCATACTTTTCTCTACGTCGGCCATTCGGCATCTAAGAAGTGCAACATGTCGGACACTAGAACGGGAGAGTTGATTAGAATCCAATTTATAAAATAACCCTGATTAAATGTGTATATTTTCACCAACAATACTGTATGGTTGCAACTTTGAACGTGTCATGGCTGAACTACAAAACTCCATAAAAGGCTATTTAATTCTGTATTTACTATGGGCTTTGGAAATATTTGACTTGGATGATGCAGAGGTAACACCATGTTTTGTGCTAATAACCTGGATGAGACTCCTTGTAGTTTTAAAGCTGACCAGAACAATTGGGCTGTTGCACCAGTCTGGATCCTGTGCATGGAAATTTGGTACAGAGGGTCATAAGAGCAACTGAAAATTCTTTAAAAGACGCCATGAATATCGATAGTGCATATTTCTTGAATTTATTGCTAAAATAGAAAGGATAGGTGGATGACATATAAAAAGGAAGATCGGGGGAATGAATGTTTTCTGCTTTTACGATTTTCCCTTGATCGAATGTATCACATTTTAAGGTCACTTGATTTGTGAACCGTTTCACATATCGTAGGTAAGGAAGCCGATTATGAAGTGAAGATATACAGGGTTGACATATCACCAAATCCAGTCACAAGAGGCAGGCCAGCTACCTTCAGCCTTTCTGCTTTTACTGGTAATTAAAACTAACTCCATGTTATCTTACAATATTTTGTTTTATTTTATTTTAAGAATAAATCGAATACAGAATTTCTGACTTCCGTGGAATACATACATGCTGATTTTGTTAACGAATCTTTGAAATGTCTCCAAAATATACATTTCCAGAAGAATATTGAGTTTCTTGCCTTATATTTTTTATAGGCTTAGACTTCCTTTCCTTCACCTTACATTTAATTATCTGAACATAAGGTAATCTCAGTTCTAAATTCATCTTCGGTAGCCCTTATTTAATTTATTGTTCTGCATCGAGAATTAATTTGGTGGTGAAAAGAACACTAATGAATGTTTTTTGGCTTATATAGCCATTTGATTCATCTTTTTTACGGAGTATTATATGTTCTCCCCTAAATTGTCTTTGATGGAATTGTTTCGTATACTTGTAACTGCTTCCTACATTACGACATTCCTACATTGTCAAGCTTAGTTCGTGATATTGAAAATGAAGTAACAAATAAGTATCTTGATCCTGTTATTGACTTGTACGAAGTAATCATACAATGTATGATCATTCACCTTTTGTTTAAAAGAAGAAAGTCTTTGATAAATCTTTGGATGTCCATATGAAAAGAAATTCTTCTTGCCTTACAAGTAAAAGATGATGGTTCAAATATTCCTTCTCTTAGGTGTCTTCATCACAACATTTGTCTCTCTCATAATACTTTGTATCAATTGTTTTTTCTCTCGATCCCCTTCGAGTTTCATTATTACTCTTACTAGTTACCAACCATCTTCGAATTCAGGCTAAAGTCAACATTAAAGTTCTTTCTGTTGTGAATGGTAGTTCCCACTGTTGTAGATTTTGCTAAATGTGTTTAAATCATCGTCTTGATGGCCACGTTTGCAGAAAAAGCTATTCGTGGTGGAAAATTGGACATTGATGTTTCATACTTTGGATGGCATGTGTATAGTGATACTCATGATTTATGCACTGAGATTTCATGCCCAGTTCCACCCGGTGATTTTGTCATTTCACATTCCCAGCTTTGGCCGGTATTTACTCCTCCGGTGAGTTGTCTTTGTAACTTCTTTTTCATCTGTCAATGTCCGCAACTGATAGTCGGAGTTGCTTAAGATTCTATGGCACTTATTATCAAGACTTTTAATGGTTATTTGATACTTCTAGTAGAATATTTTGTGGAAATTGTAGTATGAAACCTTTAAGGGGGTGTTTGGTAGCTGTTTATTAAGGGTTGGTAACGGAATCAAGTAAGCAACAAAACCCATGATTTAATGTTTTTTTTGATTGTGAGGGTAATTATTTCATTACGTAGGCTTGGGTAGTTTCTTACTTTGTTACAACAATGACATGGAAGGTAACAAATTCATCATCCTCATTTCATCCTTACCCCACTTTATACCAAACAATTAATAATAATGCTGAACAATATCATTACCCTTTTTAAGCTTTCCTTTTCCATTTCTCATACCAAACACCAAATAAATTCTAATTATGCTATATTTTGGAATGGTGATTTCAATTAAAAATCTAGGTTTGGCTTAATTTAGTGTTTGCAAATAAAAAAAATTAAATTTATATTTAAGCCACTTTTACCATTGTTTGAAAAGCGATTAAAGTTGAGAATTTAAAAAAAGCTTTCGAAACTTGTCATTTTCAAATTCTCTGTTTATGATTTCAAAATTAAAAGATGTAATTTGAAATGAATCATTTGTTCCAAACACTACCTAAAGTTAATCTTTGAGAAAAGATGAGATGAATAACCTCTTTGTTCAAAAATTTGATAATGACAAGGTTTGTGTAGTTATTTTCAAATTCTCATCTTTAACTATTTTTAAGATAAATACGAATTTAGTTTCAAAAAATAAAAATAAGGGCAAGTTTTGTTCCAAATTTAAATTTAAAATTTGTGATTAGCCAATCACTAAATCTGAGTTATTTTAAATGTTTAAATGAAATTATAATCCCTAAATAAAATTGTTTTAGGATGATCGTTTTTCCTTTTAAGAATAAGATATAGACTTATACACTGAAGATATGTAATGCGAAATTTACGTTTAGGTTTTGAATATTATTTGTATATCACACTAAACTTATGTACAATTTCATGTGAAGACTTATTCTACTTTTCTAAATACACCATCTCTTTTTGTTGTTGTTAGTCTGAAAAGGCCCAAATCTTTTGAGGTTAAGGCTTTAACATTATTGTTGTTGTTGCTAGCCAACCTGCTAGCCTACGATATATTTGAATAGCCAAAGATTGAGCTATCAGCTTCAGTAGATCAGTCTAATGGAGTACTTGTTTTTACAGATATGTCTGCTTTCCTTTCCTAACTATGTAAATAAATGGTTACACATAACAGGGTTCGTACTCTCTAAAACTAAAGATCGTGGATGCTAATAGGCGTCAACTTTCTTGCATTACCTTTGGTATTACCATCACATTTCGATCATTTGTAGGAACTTTTTAATGGCAGCTTACTTATACAAGACTCTTCTCACTTTCTGCTGTAAAAATGAAACAAAATGATACGAAACAGAACCAAGTGATGCTAGAATCACTTAGATTGTCAACTATATATGTATTGTTATTTTGTTGATAATGGTACATGTTTTTAGGCTATAAGCTTTATATGACTATTGTTATAGAAATTTGTACAATACACTAAGTTTTATTGTTACATATATTCTTACTTGAGACCGTCTTTTGTAAAGACAGCTCTCAAAAGTCCAACCTAAATCTAATTTTTGATAATTTAAAAAAAAAACTGCTATTGAAATCAAAGCGCGCGTGTTAAGTGGAATGTGAAAAGTTACATAATATATTGGGGTTATAACATTTATTTAGGTTATAACATATTACATTTGTTGTTATACCAACATATATTTGGGGTTATAACAATATATTTGAAGTTATAACTCCCAAATATATGCTGGTATATATAACACCAAATGTAATATGTTATAATTCTAAATATATTATGTGACTTTTCACATTCCACTTTACACCCGCGCTATGATTTGAGCAACATTTTTTTAAAATTAATATAAATTAGATTTTGGCTGAGCTTTTGAGAGCTGTCTTTATAAAAGACAGTCTCTCAAGAGAGTACCTGTATATTAACATTCATCACTTCAAAAAATATTAATATTGATAATATTATCATTAATAAGTTTAAATTTTTCCATTTAATTGTATTGATCGATATTATAATATTATAACAATTTGATAATAAATGATTGGATGCGAAAAATGATACAAATATACATTTATTACAAAAATAAAAACCCGTGTTTACTTATGGAGCAAGAACATTTTGTTTATAGAAGTATATCTTAACATGTTCAGGGCTTCATAGGCGGGTCACTGGGCTCAAGAAGACATGAATCAATACTAACTAATTTAGTGACTAAACTAAAAGACTAAGCTGCAAGGAAAATTATTTAGCAATTGTTATCAAAATAATTTTCTATCATATTAAACATAGAAAAATTATTTAACAATTGTTATCAAAATATATTTCTTTTCAATAGAATGGGACAGGAACCCAATTTAACAGATGAATTTGCATTTCAACTGTATAGATTTAAAAAACCAACTTTCTATTTTACTTTCCATAATTTTGACAGAATTCACCACTGTTTTTACTTTTAAAAATTTTTTACTTTACAAATAATCATTGCTGGAGGTAAAAGTTAAGGTAAAAGGAGGAACATAATTGGGAAAATGAGGGGAGGGAGAAAGGATGGGAGAGGATTCTGTTTTTTCCTTTGCACATCATTTCATCTGAAGATATTGTTAGGCAAATGTAACCATTTCATACTCCATCCGTTCTCTTTTAATGTGTTATTTGACGTTGGGATAATTTATCTAACATTGACAAATTAATGTTTGGTGTGTACGCTTTATAAGTTGTTAAAGTGCTTCTTTCCATTGCCATATGGTTTTGGAATGGTATATATCATTGGCTTATGAAGTGTGCACCTCGTGTTTTCTCGATAATATGCTGACATTCACAATAAGTATAGCTCAATTTAACATTTAGTTTCTATTTTGGCCGTTGGAATAATCTAATTTTTACCACGTTTTAACATTCATCCTCTTTGTTTGACATCACAGTCAATTAAGTATTATACTTTTTTATGAGTTGTCAGCTTCTCGTTGGTGAAGAAGTTGAGCAATAAATGCATTATTTATCTTGTTACCCTAAGCCTGCATAAGTTGGTAAAATAGTTTATAGGTGTAGTCCTAATTCATGCGCGGCATGGTAGCATTATTGTTCGCCCACATGCTTTTTCCTTCGTTTGTAAAAACCCTAGTTTTGTGTTAGCTGAAAACACTACTCTCATATTAGGGAGTCCCAGTTTTGACGCAACAGAATCCACCACTACAAGGACTAGTTCGCTACTTTTTTTAATATTCAAGGGTTTCATTGTTGTTCTTGTTGTAGAGTACGACTAAATATATCTTGATATTAATTTTAGAAAATGCTAATTTTTAATTATGACTTTATCTCATATTACACATTTATACATAATTTTCATGTGTATTTATTTATATTAATGGTCGAATTATACTTTATATTTGTGAAAAGAATTAAAGGTAATCAATATTGTGAAACAGAGAGAGTGTAAATTTGAGTTTGCTACAGAAAGTAACATATTGTAAGAAGAAATGCCACTTTCGATAGCAAATTCAAAAGGAACATAGGGAGTAGCAAAACTAGAAACCTCATTGTTAGAGTATATAATATATCTTGGGTCTTAACCATAAGCTTAAGTTTTTGTGGAGTTGGGTCCTTTCAAAAGCAAATTCACGGGTTCGAATCTCAACCACCCCTCATTTAAAGTGAAATATTTAGCGCCAGATATGAAGAGTGCATGTGCTGCATCCACACATTCAGCTCAAATGGCATTCGTGTTAGAGCATATAACATATCCTGAGGCCTTAACAATAACTTAAACTTTTGGTTGAGTTAGTCCCATTTTAACATTTACAACATCTATCATTGCAGAGCAGAAAACCTGATAAGCTTTTACTCTGCTTCCAAAGCAGTGTACCTGTGTACAAGAACCTACTAGACTTGTACCAAACATGCCCTTAGGAATTAGGATCATAAAGTTACAGGAAGTCCAAGGCAATTAGGATCATATAAGGGCCAAGGGGTGATCCAAAAACTCTTTGATGGGATTTTGATATGGAAGGATAAGAAAAAGGGAGAGTGAGTAAGTACTAGAAAAAGGCTCAACAACCATTGTGAATTTGTGACACTTTTTATGTGGAATAAGATGGAGAAAGAAGGCAACACCAGCTTTTGCCCACATGCAAATGTATGATGACCCTTTACCACACCTTGTCTCCCCATCTTCAGTGATCATCTCCTACTCAAATCCCCTCAATATTATCTCATCAACCCACCAATCATATCTTGCCACATTGCTTGTATGATTGCCCTTCACCATTGCCCACCTAAGCCTTTGGGTAGGGGAGGTACAAAAACTCAATAAGTTGTAAGGCCCAATTTATTATATTTTTTTATTTACGGCCTACTGATAAATTTGTTATTGGCCTTATATATAACAAGACTTGCATAAAAGAAGAATTAGATACACACAAATCCAATGAGATTCCATCCTAAAACCAATTGGTATTAGGAGGAGTAAGTCCATCAAGTACATATGTTAGTCAACATCTCTCTAATTCTTCGATGTTGGATCACATGTGGATTATTTTCCAACACCTACGTAATTAAACTAAAGATGATTGAATATAAACAACATAAACGAGAATCATGATTTAGTCTAATGGTTGAGAGCTTTTCCTTTCATCTTATAACATGGGTTCAATTCTCATCACCTTTAGTTTGAATTAATTATCTTCGCCCTTGCCTCTAGGAATATTCTTGCCTACCCCCAAATCAAATTATAAACTAATATTTGTAATCCTCAATTTTGATGTCATATACAGTCAGACACTTTACACTTACTCAGAACCATCTCTTCCATAAGAGATGCTCTCTAGTGTCTATTTCTTGTTGAAATTGCTTATAATCATCAGAAACTTTTAAAAGCAAAAGAACACGACCTTTTCCAGTAAAGACTTTTTGATCTTGAAAACCCAAAAGAAAAAGAAATTATTATACTTCCCTTTCACTTTCCTAACTAATAAAGTAACATTTTCAAGACTGATGTGGGTTTAGACTTACCCTCTAGTCTCTGTTATGCAACTTCGCTAGCTCTTTACCAAGTCATTTTCTTTGTTTCCAAAAACTTAGTAGCAAATTTACCACTTTCTTTCACTTGGGTTTTGTTCATTATCCCATTTTCAAGAATCAAACAAAAGTAACCTTCACAAGAAATGAAGAGCTTCAAAAGTAGGTTTCTTGATAGGTTTAAGTCCATCCCATCTATGTACACATCAAAACAACACATATTAGTACCTATACCCCTTAGCTGCAAATCCCCAGATAGATTCTCTACTACTCTAACCCAACAAAATCATACAAACACCAGAGAACAAGAAAACTATGGACATATTATGTCTAATGACCCATTAGTACCCACCATAGAAATCGATGTTTTTGAAGAATGTGAGTGTGAGTTTGATGATTCAATGCCTGAAATGGTGTCGTCTTCCTCATCATCGTCTTCGTGTAATTCGTCTCCTACTCGAGAAAACTGCAAGGACACTGAAAATGATTTGGAGGGCACCCAAGAATTGCTTACTTTTAAGGAAATGTGCCCACCAGGAGGGATTGACAGAGTTGTCTTATACACAACTAGCCTAAGAGGTATCAGAAAAACTTTTGAGGATTGCCAAGCTATCAAGTTTCTTCTCGATAGTTTTCGAGTATTGTACCACGAAAGAGATGTTTCGATGCATCTTTTGTATAGGGACGAGCTTTGGAAGGTCTTGGGGGGTCGGGTTTTACCCCCAAGGCTATTCATTAAAGGAAGATACATTGGGGGAGCTGATGAGGTTGTTATGCTTAATGAGGTTGGAATGTTGAAAAAGTTGTTGCAGGGGATGCCGGGAAGTGATCTGGATTCGAGTGTTAAGTGCTTCAAATGTGGTGGATTTCAGTTTTTTGTGTGCTCGGATTGTAATGGAAGTTGCAAAGTTTACAAAGGTGATCAAGGAAATGAGGGTAGTTTGTTTGTTAAGTGTACTAAGTGTAATGAGAATGGGTTGATCATCTGTTCTTGTTCTTACTAGTTAAGAGTGATGATATAAGTAGTAGAGACTAACATTATTGCTGTCCGTTTTATGGCTTATAGTAGTGTGATTGCTTGTATATGATTATTAGATTGTAGAATATGGTATGAAATTCAATGCAAGTAGTTTTACATTTTCATTACTGTCATAGTCATATTTAGTAATCAAGTATTCCGCACAAAGTCATGATTTGAAGAAAAAAGATGACGAACAAGTCATACCTGTACCCCTTCAAATAGAGGACAAAGAGGAATGTGTGTTGTCAGTTAAACCCCAAATAAAAAGTGCCTTAGCTTGCAAAGAAAAAAATAAATGACACCATGAGAAAAGATATCTATTCTAGTTCTTGTGTGCTTTACAAATTATTGATGGCTTGCTTGATGAGAATGTTTTATAATGTAAATTCATGAAATATATCATATTATTATTCTTAATGGTAATGAAATTTTGATCATTAAAAAAATTGCTCATAATTTTTCATACCAGCTAATACTACATCTCCAATTGATAATGCATTAAAATATATTTTTAGAACAAAGTGAGATGATTTTTTTTTTAAAGAAAGAAGATGATATGATTGAAATAGAGGAAACATAAGCATACCAGTAAATTTGTCACAATATTTTTCTACCAAAATTATACTAATTTTTAAATGTTATTCATGCTATTTAATATTGACAACAAACGGGTCGTATGTACAGGTTTATGTGTTTGGTCAACAAGAAGGGAGACATGAATAGAAGTATCAACAATCTTTTCTTAACTTCTTCGAACAATTCTCATATTACTTTCCCAGTTTAAGTAGTTTATTTGTGGTCAATTTATCATTTTAGAGATTTGATCACAAACTATGGACAAATATTAGCTACTAGTCATGACTCCACAACGTCTAGTCACTTGAGAGACGTATTTCATATTCAGCCCATTAAAGATTAATGTCTACTTACTGTATTCTTGATACCTACTTATATTATTCTTAATGCCTACTTTAAATATCTTAAATGTCTACTTACATCCTTCTTAATGCCTACTTACAATATTTTAAAAAACATATAATAGGCTAGCCCAATCAGAAATGGTCTCTCAAAGAGACCGTCTCTCACAAAACTTTGCGCCACAACAAAACAAATACAAGGATTAATCACTAGTGGAAAAAACCTCATTTACTGCGGTTTTTTGGCCATTATTTGCTGCGGTTTTGGCCCCAAGCAATAGTGATAGCAGCAAATGACCTAATTTAAATGCTGCGGTTAAAAACCGCAACAAAAAAAGCTCTTTATTTGCTGCGGTTATACCCCAAAACCGCAGCAAATAAGTGGCATTATTTGCTGCGGTCAGCCCCCAAAACCGACACATGGGCAATAAAAACCAACTCCTCCCGTCCTAACTTGATGTTCAACCGCAATACTACGTACAAAATTCTAATACGCCATCAATAAATTCCGACGATTCAATGCTTCCATACATCCAAGAACGATCTTTTGTCATCCTAATTAGTGTGATTAATTGATTCAAAACAAAATTAATACACAACTTTTAAACATATATACTTATTTCTAACAAACATATTTAACCCTAAAAAAATATACTTTGAATAATTAACATTGTATAACCTTAGAAATATAACATTCAAAATATAAATAATAAAATTAATCATTTAATATTAGAAATATAAGTATTCTAATTCTAATAATTAAAGACAAATATAACAACAAACCACATTTTTAATAAATATGCAAATAATTAACAAACCACACAAACTACATTCACAAATAATTACTAAATATGCAAATAATTAATTAACAAACCACATTTTTAACTAAATTACTAAATTACAAGTGAAACAATAAAAATATAAACTTGCAAATTTACAAAACAAATAGAAATTACCTTGATTTCGTGGGTTATGTAATAATCTACAAAGAAAAAAAAATTAGCACTAATTTTCAAATGTATTATATTGAACTTGCAAACCACATTAAAAAGAGAAATATAATAATACCCTATAATTCGTATGCAGTAATTTAACAAACCACATTTTAAAGGTTCTTCGTATGTATTGAAATTAAAAAGAGAAATAATACCTTAATTCGTGAGTTTTGAAGATGAACAAGACCAAAAATGCCTTTGGTTTCAAACGGTACGGTTTTGAAGAATGATGATGAACAAGAACAGTAGAAGAAAACCGATGTACTGTATGTGTTCGAAGTTTATGAAAATTCGAAGTTTGAAGTTTAATTTGATAATGAACAAGAACGGTTTTGAAGAATGATGATGAACAAGAACAGTAGAAGAAAACCGCTGTATTGTATGTGTTCGAAGTTTATGAAAATTCGAAGTTTGAAGTTTGATAATGAACAAGAGAAGTTTGAAGTCTGGAATGGAAGGAATTAAGGAGAACGAAGGAAAAAGGTATGTGTGTTCGTTTTGTGCGTGTGGTATAAGTAAACTGAAGGGTTTCTCATGAAAATATAAACGTTAAAATATAAAAGGCGCCATTTTAATAAACTTAATTGCTCCGGTCATAGTCCACAACCGCAGCAGTTAAAATTCTTCATGGCCTATTTGCTGCGGGCACACCATCAACCACAGCAGTTAAAATTCTTCATGGCCTATTTGCTGCGGGCACATCATCAACCGCAGCATTTGAGATTGTTTTTTGCTGCGGGCACACATCCAACCGCAGCATTAGAGTGTGCTATTGAGTATTTGTTGCGGTCGAGGCCTAGAACCGCAACAATTAATGTTTTTTTTCTTATTTTTTTTCTATTTATTGCTGCATATATGCAAAAACCGCAGCAAATGATAAGCAGCAAATACGTTTTTTTCCACTAGTGAATGCTTATCATAGCAGTTCAATAACCAATTTTAAATCGCTACTATATTCTTTATTCAATAAAAGATTTGTCCCATGTTGAATAAAGAACATACAAGATCCCTATCTAACATTAATCGAACGGGCCTTGCCCTGCCTTCAATTAGTAATAGAAACATGCTAGTAAACACTTTAACTAATTGGAATACTTTTCTAACTCTTGGTTGATAGAATTAACAACTCTTTGTTAATAATTACATATTGGCTTCGAAACCCAAAATATCGTCTTTTAATAATTTTATCGAGTTAAATTAAATATTAATTTGTAGGTTTCTCATATCTACATCATTATCTTCGAATTAAAAGCGACGATCTGTTTTGACAAATATAGTTACTGATTTGTAGTTATTAGTCAAAAAAGCGTTAAACTCAATATTACTTTTGAGGCTCTATTTGTTAAGTGCAACTAATAATCGTGAACATTCTTATGTAATAGATAACATGTATAAACTCACAATTACAATAAATAAAGCATCAAAGAAATGCTATAAATAAAGATAAAAATATGACATAACATGGCCCCTAAACCAAGGAATATCTAATCTTCATGAGCCTCCTTGAGGCTTTACGGATATCCATCTTTAAACCTTCTTAAAGTCTTCATTCTCGTTCACATTATTTTTGAATTTTAGTTAATTGAAATTTAATCATAGAAATCTAAACAAATAAAATTAAATTACAAAAAAATAATTAACAATATTAATGTCGCAAACCACCTACCTATGAACCATGCTAATCAATCACACAATATATTAATATCAAATATTATAAAAACTTACATTTATTAGATAGGAATTATAAATAATACAAGCCTCTAATAAACGATCCGAAATAAAAACATATATAATTTTATTAGCCGCATAAATAACTTAAATAATGATGAGCAACATTTCAAAGAAAATTAATTTAGACTTATCATTTCCAATCATACTAGCTTTCACATGACATAAAATATCATGTTTTAGTATTAATATCTAATATCAAAATAGCATATACAATTTACATATTAAAGCATCCATTTTTTATTCAAATAATGGAAAATTGAGATTTGGGCTTCTAATCAAAATGAGAGACCCTTGGCCTATTTGAATTGTCATTTGCAAGCATCCGTTTACGTTGTCATTTTAAAACTTGAAATTAGCATTTTAGACCTTTAAAACAAACATATTAAATCTTAAAATTGACAATTTTAAACCCTTGGAGTATGCATTTTAAAGCTTCGAGAAATTTTAATTTCAAAATAAGCGTCTTTATGTACGAGCCTAATTAAAATTAGATTTGTTTACTGTTGCTAACAGCGAACATGAGAAAAAAAAATTTATCATGACTTTGTTCATTATTACTAACAGCGAATAAAGAAGGACAATAACATAATGTTTAAAGGGACAAAAAAACTTAAAACAAAGCTTGTTTGCCGTGGATAACAGCGAACAAACTATTTGTTATTTTTTTGTCCCTTCAAACATTATGACATTCTCACCCTTTTGTTCGTTGTTACTAACAGCGAACAAAGTAATTTTTTTTCTCTTGTTCGCTGTTAGTAACAACGAACTGACTTTAGGCTCGGACACAAAGACGCTTATTTTGAGAATTAAAATTTTCCGAAGCTTATTTTGAAATTTTTTTATAAAAAAGCTTATTTTATTCAATCTTTTGCTTCTAACATGGACATTTTCGATGGGCCCTTTGGTTTTCAAGTTTTTGTTTAAAAGCAACCTACACGACGAAAATTTGAAAAGAAAAAGTAAAATAATATAAAAAAAGTCAAAAAATGCGTAACTTTTAAACTTTATTCCCAATATAAGCACATTTTGTCCGATTCAAAGGTTTGGCAATGTTCGCTGTTAATTACAGCGAACAAAAAGGTTTGGTCAAAAAAAGTAAAGATCGTTGTTCGCTGTTACTAACAGTGAACAAAGACTTTGGTCATTTTTGGCCAGTTCTTTTTATTCCCAAAATAGCATCAAGTAACTATTCGCTGTTATTAACAGCGAACAAAGAGAACTGGTCAAAAATGGTCAAAATCTTTGTTCGCTGTTAGTAACGATCTATTTATAAAAATAAATTGTTTCAACCAACTAAATTACCAATCACCAGCATTAGATAGTTTGACAACGAACCCTCTGTTTGTATTAAAATAAGTTAAAATTGCCTAATAAACTATATTGCCTAACACTCCATTATATTTCGATTGGGATTGTTGTAAGAAAAATGTGTATACATATATTTCCCTATAATTTTATGAATTGAGTAATATCCAATTCTAAAGAGGAGACAAGTATAAAGAGAAAGGCACTCCTTAACTTGTTTGGTACTAAGTATAATTTTCCCAAGATTATAACGGCTAGAGCCCAGAGAAAGTGGATTGGAATAATGGTTTAAGAGTTGCAGAGAATATTCCGAACGTGCACTGCTTGGTTCATAAAATGCATTATTCTCTGCGACCAACTTCTAATTTCCAACCTAGCTGAGCTAACGTATTCACTACAAATTTACAATCTAATACATGAAGTATTAGAATCAAATGGCAATCATATCTGGAAAGTAGGGTGGTGGAATAGTTTGTCAATAAGCAAGATTGGGGAAAACGATATTTTAGCTTCTTTTTTTCCAAAATAAATGAGAGGCATTAGGTTTACAACTCATTTGGCTACCCCACATTATGGGTTTTCGTCTGCTCATATATTAATACTATTGTTTAGGAATTACCGTTTCTTCTACCTTTTCGAGTTTTTACTATTAAATTTAAATAGTGAGTGTTTTTCTATGTTTTATGGTGGAAAGTGAAAGGACAAAAAAATACTTTTTTTTTTTCTCTTATACTTGCTATGTTTGATTTTTTACGCAATCTAATGTATTAATTTAATTATTTATATATTGAATTATGCACATCTAAAAATTATAAAAAGTTATCATTATAAAAGTAAATTTTTTTTCATACACATTAGCCGCAATGTAAAAAATATGGTTGAACGATGAATAATATCAATAATTATTAAGGAGAGAGTATTTCAGAATGGTGGAAGTAGATTTTAGAACACTTATATATTTTTGGAGAATCTAGGTCATGCTTTAAGTTTTATAGGCTATGGTCTGGATCATATGATTATAAACTCTATTAATATTGAATTCTATAACATACTTACTCCATTCCATTATATTGTTGTATTTCTAACGTAATTAAATTTGTTATTTTGATCATTTATATATTAAACAATGCACATGTAAAAAGTATAAATGGTTAAATCTTATAAAAGTATATAATTAGACAATACAAACAATATTTTACTGGACTATATTTTTCTTACACATTAACGGCACACCATATAATATAAGCATAAACGATGAATAGATTGACAATAATATGTAAAAAGCATTTCAAAACGGAGGAAATATTACATACAGAATTATAGTAATCGAGTCGGTTCAACACACATATAAAAATAAGTATCTTAATTTCGCCCCAAAATCAATATTATGTGGATTTTTATGAAAATTTGAAATCTTTAAGTCAAAAAATTAAAAAAATGAACCAAATAATCCAACTTTCAAACTTATTCCAAAAGTAAGCGTGAAATTCTCAAACCTGAGGTTTAGGGCTGTTCGCAGTTAATAACTGCGAACAGGTCAAAAAAGACAAAATAGTTGTTCGCAGTTAGTAACTGCGAACAGCTATTTTGACCTGTTTTTGTGGAGTATGCTGTTCGCAGTTACTAACTGTGAACAGGTCAAATAGTCCGTAGTTACTAACTGCGAACAACTAATTTTGTCTTTTTTAACCTGTTCGTAGTTACTAACTACGAACGTAACTGCAAACAGCCTCAAACCTCAGGTTTGAAAATTTCACGCTTACTTTTAAAATAAGTTTGAAAGTTGAATTATTTGGTTCATTTTTTTTATTTTTTGACTTAAAGATTTCAAATTATCGATTATTATCCCTATGACATTGGAAAATTTTTATTTCCATTTTTTAAAAGATGACTTTCTTTGGTCATCAATTGGTCTGAATTTCACCCTTTTCTCCCCATTTCCCCAATTTTATCCTGCTTTTTAACCAAGCTTTACTTTTGGGCAAAAATCACCAAAAAGAAGGGGAAAATCCGGGAATGTAGATAAGTTAAATGATAGTAAAAAACATGATAGAGTACATTTGGCCAATGACTTAAAGTTTAAAATTTAAAGTTTGAATCTCAGCTTCCAAAAGGTCTAGTATCATTCCAAACTGACCCTTTACAAGATTAATAGTAGTAAAAAGTTGTACCATGAAAAATTACAAAAGGAAATGTAACTGCATTTCCTAATATCAACACAAAGGGAAAATCCAACCTAAGAGCTTTGCAGAAAAATATGCCACTACAGAAAGGCTCACACGAGCGCACATCTTGCTTGTCTTGAACCCGTATGAAACCCTCACAAAGCCAATAACAGAAACACCCGAAAAAGCAGTTAGACCAGTTAAAACCTTAGCTACGATATACATGGTAACACCTCTATGCAGCAGCAACTTCAGAAATCGATAGTTCCATTCCGTGTGGCAAGTTTATAGTTGCCTTCACTACTTCTGCATCTGACGATGCCTCAGCTCGTGCAGATGATGCAAACTGTGTAAAGTGAAACTCTACCTGAAAACGGAGAAGCGGGGGCGAAGATAATAACCCTTTCTTCAGATCTGTAAGTACTTCCCTTATGGGAAGGGATGCCAAAAAATTCTTTATGTACTCCTTACAAGCCTCCTTTCCTTGACAGATTAGTACCTCTTCTTCGCTTTTCGCAGGCTCTTCCGCCTTGGGTTCAACAGGCTCGTTTCTTTGTTCAGACCCATTTCCAGACATGGGTTGATCTGTTGCAGATTTTTCATCTGACGGCTGGGAATTAGCCGGGAGTTTGACAATCTTGGTGTTTCGATCAAACTTTAATACATACGCCTGATTGCATCCTTCATAAAGCCTTTCGCCCAATGTGTCAATGATGTAGTAAGCATCAAGTTCCACCTTGAGAACAAAGAAGTGGTCATTCCAACTTATAATATAAATATGAGGCTCATCATAGCAGGAGCACTCGAAATTAGAATGACTAATCTCATCCCATATCCCTTCGAATGACATTGCACCTTGTAAAAAGTCAAACTTTCCCTCGACCATTTCTTCGGGGTGGAAAAACCCGATGAACGACTTGCCAGGGTTAACTGAAAGAGGGCGAATCTTGGCCTGCAGAACAGTCTCTAAATCGAAGTGCTTGTCTGGAAACCTTTCTCTATATGCTTCATTCTCACAAAGTTTTCTCCACTCAAGGGAGCCATCTCTAATTAGACTGTCGAACTGAGATTTGATTGGCATCATGCCACGATTAGTATGGAACCAGTCGGCAATAACAGCAACTAACGCAGTGCAAGCACTTTCACCAGCTGCTCTCTCACTCCTTTGATCAATTGAAGCAAAGAAAACTTCTGCATAAAGCTTCATCTGTCCATCGCGGCTCACAATTTCTTTATGTTCCCAGCTGCCTACAGCAAAGCTATCATCACCAAATTCTGATATTGATGGACGGGTTGCTGCCAAATCATCCTCACTTTTATGCCACTGAAAAATGTAATTTCAGTTTGTTTTGGTAAAAGGACTGACCAACTAATATTCCACAAATTTTTTTACAAAACAAGAAACTAAAGCAACGATGCAACAAAGTAAAAAAAAAAAAAAACAGAACCAAGTACTCACGCCAAATGAGATCGACTCATCAGAGCTGAGCTGCCTCCGGTCAAAGTCAATATCATCCCCACCTTCTTCAGCATATGCCTTTTTCAACAACGGTTCTCCTTTAGCTTTAGGGGATCTGAAATTTAGTTTCCTCTTCCTCCATGGAAGAATACTACGTTTTGAACTCTGCACAGCAGGCAGCTCACTAGCCGATAAAGTAGGATCTTCATTGACTGAGCATCCGACATCTGACTTTCGATGACTGTAGTAAATCCAATCTTCATCCTCGCTAGGGATTCGCCTGCTAGAGAAAAATGAACCTCCAACATAGTTAGCAAAAGCCAAGGTTCCATAGCTAAATGACTTCCTAACACTAGTATCCTCCTTTCCCTCATCAATCTCTCCTTCACCAAATTCATCAAATGAGTCCGAATCAAATGGGTAATCTCCATCCTCACTCCTAGAAGAGCATCTCTCTTCACTTCCCTCTTCCTCACGGCATGCCTTCTTCGCTCTTCTTGCAGCAACATATTCTGTAAGAATTTTAACTTTTCTTAGACCCGCTTTTAGCGCAGAAACTTCATCCTTCCCTGCCGGAGGTGTTTCACCAGCCTGAGGAGATGTTAAAACGGGAACAATCGACCTCTGGAGTGAATCTCCGGAATCCTGCCCGGTTCTAAGTTCCAGCAGGACCAGTGATATCTGTTCGCATTAATTCACACATTACATTAGAAAAAAATAATCAAGATTACTACGATTGATCCAATGAGAGAAATAGAACATAAATGATATAACATACATGTAGTGCAGGACAAGAATCGGCTGTACTGCCTGAAACTACCAAAGGAATGCTTAGGTCAAATTCCTTTTGCTCGGTAACAGAAGCATATTCAGCCAGATTTAGTGATGCAGTCGCAAGGACAGACATCTTGTTCTTTGGACCCAGCTTTGAACCCTAAGAAAGCAGTAAAGCTATGTAAGTTACCAATACAAAATATCAAGATTCTTCGTAGAAAATAAAGCATGGTTAATTTGAATTTTGAATAACATGAAGTCAACAAAGTGGCAGTGATAAATGACTGGCAGCCTAATGCTTAATGAACAAATATGGGAAAGGTAAACTTCTTGGTCCAAGAATATACATTCCAATCAAGTAAAGGCAAAAAAGAAGTTCCTCTATTTGGAATTTGGATAGGTTGGAAAGATGCTGCAAATAAATTAAATGGAATCCACGTGTTCGGCGTTGAAACGTCTAACTAGATGATGATTTGTTCTCACAGATTCTTTCCTTAAAGAACTTTAAAGTACTACTTAACAATGACTTATCACCTTTGAGTAGTTGTCAATTTGTCATTCTAGTCTAACAGTTCTAAGAGAATAAGCAAAAGTATAATGAATCAAAATACATATACGTATTCACTTAGAAAGTTTGGCAATAGAATCAAACAGGATAAAATTTTCCCAGTGTGTTTATTTGTGGTATATTAAGCTAATCTCGTTCTACCACTAGTACTTCTATATATTACCCTAGCAAAAGAACAATTCAAAAAAGAGAGAACCTAAGGATTCCAATAAAAATATTATCAGTACTCATTCTATTCCTAATCATACCAATACTGTGCTGAAAGCCTGAAATTAACTATGCTCAGGGGAGAATGCACGACAAATTGATGATCAAACCATCATTGTGATGCAAAGAAGGAATTCGTTAGTTAAGCTAAGTACTGAGCAATATGACCACAAATCCTTGAAAATTACTCCCAAATCCAAAAACATGGAGCCTATGTTACTTGAACTTGTGTACTAATGTCGGAACTGGTACTTGTCCAAGTGTCGGATACGTCTATTATTCAATTTTACGTCTAAAATGAAGTGTCTAAATGTCATACCAATGTACGAGCATCAAGTATCGAATACGGGTATGTGAAGCAAAATAAAGAGTCCAAGTAGCATAGCACGGGGCAAAAAAAGCTCCTCTTATAATGGTTCATAGTAGCACAGTCGGAGCAAGAATACAATATATTTTAATGTCTTGTTTATTCTATAAGCCTTAAAGACAAGTAAATAAGTTAAAGCAAAAGGGGAAGAGATAACCATGGATATGTTCAAACTATCAATTACATATCATTGACAATACATTCACGCCATAAAAGTGCATTTGCTCTTTCATTATTTTACGCACAAATAAAGAGAAGTCTAGAAACTTTTTTGTGTGAAATACATGGATCGTGTTTCTTCATTTAGAGCCAAAATCGGCAATCATTCAATTTCATTGTAATTCTTTCTTTCAAATATTTTGTGATTACTCGGCAATTAAGAGACAAAAGTTCTCATGAATGAAATTAAAATAAAAAATACAGAACGTATGATTAAAAATAATATAGAATAAGTTAAATATACCCATCAATTTGATTTAAAATTGAACAGCAGAAAACAACATAAGATAGAAAAATCAATTAATTCATGTCTATTTCACATCAATATTCCCAACTAGCTTCCAATTTTCTCAACCAATAAAAAAATATCCTATATATAGAAACAAAGTCAATTAATTAATATTCTATAACAGCCGAAATTAACATCTATAACAGCCGAAATTAACATCAATACATAAACCCAACGATTTATTTTCCGACAAGATTTGAAAACAAAATTTTCAAAATATAAAGTCAAAAAAAGGCAAAAATAAATTGATTTCCATTAAATTTCACCAGATTTTCCCAATAAACCCCATGAAAAAAAAACATAAATTAAAGAGACTCACATCAAGAAGCGAAAAATCGATCTCCCAGGGAAGAAAAGAATAGCAATTATCTTTACAGGAAGAGAAACAGCAAACATTGTGAAACTCATCGTTCCACTCAAAAACGTCACCGTTTTGATTATCTTCTCTTTTGTATTCTTTAGTTAAATCCCTCTTCACCGACCTCCGTCGCATAAGAGGAACTTTATTATTATTTGGAGGACCTTTCCAACGAATCTCAACCATTAATTTCTTCAACTCATGATCTTCAACTAGATGATTTTCACCTAGACCCTCCCGCATCTGATCATAGCTAGAACACCAACCTTCAAGCTTCCCAACCACCACCTTGACTTCATACTTTTTGGTCAACATCGGTAACGGCCATGGTCTCCATTTCATCATCTTCACCACCATTACGTAAAACGATGCGTTTCACAAACACAAAAATCAAAACGACAGAATTTACCGTTGCAAAGTATGCAATCTGGTACCAAAAATCAACATTTTTAATTTAAGATTAAGATAATTAAATCGGAAAAAGGTAGTAGAATAAAACAAGAGAGAGAATACGGCGTTACCTACGCTTTTGAATGAGAGAGAAATAGAAAGGAAGAAAAGAGTGAAGTAGAGAGGAAAGGGGGGGGGGGGAGTGAGTTAGGGAAATTGTGTATAGTTAGAAATTGGAATGATAAGGACATGTGGTAGTAAAGTTAACTATGGTTGAGTTAGGGATTAGTTTGAGTAGAGTTAAAAGAAGGGAGGTAGAAAGGGGACCACGTGCGGTTAACGGTGTTTTGTTTGGTTTTATGTTTGATTTGATGGTGTTGTGGTTTGATGTTCGTGTATTACTCGCGTATTTAAACGGCGCTGTAAATAATTAAAAGTGTTTTAAAAGGGTCTGTCCGTTGACTCATCGCTTTCTCTCTTTTATCTTTTTTGTGTGGTTGTTTTTCGAAATTTTTTGGGTACTATCGACTATTGTCAAACAGCTTGGATGTGTAGACCACAAGTTCACAATAATCATTTTTGCTTAATTTCATGGATTTAATTTGTTCAAATTCTTAGGGAGGTAGAGGGGATTGAAGCCTTACAAGGAAGGGTCCGTATGGATGGAAACGGGTCGGATCTGGACCGGGTCCGGGTGGACCTGGATCCAGACCCGTTTTTAGGAACAAGATCCAGATCCGAACCCGGATCCGCGGGTCCAGTTTTGCAAGACCTAGATCCGGATCCGCGAATACTGCGGATCTAGTACCGAATTCGGGTCCAAAACGGATCTGACTTGTTTTTGCTTTTTTTTTATTTTTGAATGTGTTGAGATTGCAATAAAGCGATATTTATAGACTAATGTTAATAATATATATAATTTCACAATCAATCACCCAAAAAAACATTATACAAAATTAAAATTAGACCAAATGCACACAACAACAATAAATCACTCTTAAACAATAAAAAGATTAACTTTTTACACCAAATTAAGACATTAAACATAATTAGCAACATGGGTATTTACAAAAAATGATGAAAATGGGTGCCCTTATAATTCGATAATAATGAATAAGCTTTGAGATAATACCCTGATTTCTGACGTATATTATAACTTTAGACTCAATGTACAGATTTTACAAATTCAACATACCATATATTAATGGTTTATTTTGAACTTTGTTCTTATAATTTACTTGTTTAGTTGTGTATAACTAGCTTTCTACGATTGACAGTAGTTTAAAGGCTTTAAGCAACTTAATTCTAAATGATATAAACGATTGCTCCTAACAATGACAATTTATAACAAAACAAATTCCATAAAGAAATCCAAGAGCAGCAAATGAGTTTAAGACTTCTAAAATAATTGTTCTTAACAATGACAATTTCCAATCACAAATTAATCTTGTCAGGGGAATTTATTTAAAGAAACTGAAAGTATTAATTACAAGGGATTTAAAATATATATTTTAATATATATTTAATATATAAAAAATAAAAATAAAAATAAAACGGGTCCTCCAGATCCGCGGGTCCGGGTCTGGGTATTTTTCTCAGATCCGGATCTGAACACGTGAAATTTAAACGGATTCGGATCCGACGGGTCCAATTTTTTAGGACCCAGCTCCGTGAAAACGGATACGGATCCACGGATTCGGGTCGGGTCCAATACCCATTACCATGGTGTGTTGCAACTTGCGAGCCGATGGTTGTTGGTGGTGAATAACGGTGTTTAAAAACTTTCAATTTAATTATTCGATTTGGTTTATCTGGTGTCTGGTTTTCCAAATAGGATAAGTTATCATATTTTTGAAGCGGATAATTCAAACCAGATATCAGGTTTTAATTTGAATATTGGATTCGGATTTGAATTCAAATCGAATTTTTGCAAAATTGGATACTTTATTACTCTATATATATATATATATATACACACACACACACACACACACACACACACACACACGCATATATATATATATATATATATATATTTTAATAAAAAAAAATTTGTTTAGGTTGTTGAATTTACTAATATGTACAATTCTCAACTATAACTAAGTTGCATAATGAATTTATTGTTAATTAATTTTGACTTTTGAAAATCTAATCATATTTCTAAAATTATTTGTATCCAAAATTTTAAAACTAAGGTTGATTAAAGAAAGAAAGCAAACAGAGCTTAAATATTAATGTATAAAAACGTAAAATTTGTTTTAAATAGCCAAAAAAAATAAAAATTTTAAAATCGGATCCAGTATAAGATTCAGATTAAATTGGATAGTCGAATTCCGAATATTCGATTTATTCGGACCTGAACTGCATCATGATTTTCACTATCCAAAAAATCGAATTTTCAGATCAAATCGATTCAATATCCGATTTTGAGCATCCCTAGTGATAAAGGTGGTAATTGTTGGACGACTGTGAGGTTTGTAGGGGAGGAGAGGGGGTGTTAGGGTTTTGTTTTTTTCTTTTTGAAATAATAAAGTTAACAAATCATAAAAGGACACATGACGTTTCCTTATTTAGAAAAAATAAATACTTGAGGTTGACAAAACCACCTAGTCATTAAAAAGAAAACGAAAAAAAAAGGGTGAGATTTTTCAAATAAAAAAAACTAAAGATGAAATTTTTTAATTGAGAACCATCTAAAGGTGAAATTTTAAAATTAAATTATTCATATTCTTATTTTAAATTTTACAAATATACATAATTAACTAGTTTAAATTTATAAGGGATCCTTTTTACAACAAATTGACTAATTTAACAATCATTCATTTTAATTAAAAAGTCATTCTCTCTTCAATTACATTATGGTTATTGGTAAATTCCCCCCTTAATACCCATCAAAACCAACGTTACAATCATAACAAAATACTTCTTTGCTTATTCTTTTCCTTACTTCAATGTTTTGTTTCTATCTTCATTATCAATGCAAAAGACTCAATGCTTAGCTACTTGCAACAAATCTAATGAAGGAAAAAAAACCAAAAAAAAAAAAAAAAACAATTCTTAACACACATCAGCCCAACATTGCAACAAATACTTAAATATGTACAATCACAATATAATCTTAAAGAGCTCTATTTAAACGTTATAGTACTTTTTTAAAATCTTAAAGTGATGACTTACAATTTTAAATTGATTACTAATAAGTGTTCACTATAACACTATAATAAAACATATTTAATTTTAAAATGATCAATTATAATCTTAAAGTAATCACTTAAAATCTTAAAAGTAATAAGTTAATAATATGAGTTCATCTCATGCAAGACTTGATATAAAAAAAGTTTAAAGTCTTTGCACTAAATATCAAATATGAGACCATCTTTATTTGGTTAACCCAATGTACACTTATTTTAAAGTGATCACTTACAATCTTAAAGTGATCAATTAGAGAAATGTGCTAATTATATAGGATTGTCTCGTGATGAGACGGAGTCATACTTGCTAAAGTTTTGTTATCACAATCGGTCCTTGATAAATAAAGAAAATTTTTTAAAAAAAATAAAATTATTTTGGGATTTACTTATTTTAAAAATAAATCTCAAAATAAGTTTTGGGAAATTTTAATTTGCAAATAAGCTTCTTTATGCCAAAACTGAGGTCAGGTATATGTTCGTTGTTACTAACAGCGAACAAAAAAACTTGTCAAAAAAGTCAAAATTATTTGTTCGTTATTACTAACAGCAAACAAAAGGTAGACAATGTCATAGCGTTTGAGGAGACAAAAAATAAAACATGTTTGTTCGCTCTTGATAACAGCGAACAAGCATGTAATTCTTTTTGCCTTTCAAATGCTGTGAAGTAGTATCTCTTTTGTTCGTTGTTACTTACAGTGAATAAACATTACCTTAGGCTTGAACACAAAAACTCTTATTTTGGGAATTAAAATGTTCTAAAGTTTATTTTGAGAACCATTTTTTTAAAAAAAGTTTATTTCATTCAATCTTTTAAAAAATAAGAAGATTTAATGTGGTGACCCTGAGTTTTTGGCTTTTTCACAATGTTTTTAAAAAATCCGCATGATGACCTTCAGCTTCTACATTTTTCATGTAGTAGACAAAATGTTATATTTTTGGTACAATAAAGTACTTATTTCGACTGTATTTCAAAATATGTAGTCAGTTAGAGTATTCACGACATGAATTAAAAAAGTTTATATACCACATAAAACAACCGGTTTTGGACGAGACGACCTCATAATGAGACCGTCAATGGACGGCCCAATTTGCGCGTGTAACAACCTGGACATTTTTCAATTTTGATATTAAATGTATCAATTTTGATCTTAAAGGTATCAATTTTCAAAACTGATACCTTTAAGGTCAAAATTGATAAATGTCTAGAAAATTAAAATATTATTACACGTGTGAATTAGACCGATTTATATTGATGGTCTCATAATAAAATCGTCTCCTCCAAATTTTTGTGCACATAAAAAAACCTTAAGTTCAGAATTACAATATACAATTTTTAAAAAGTTAAGCTCACACCATTCTAAACAAAAAGCCCAATTGGGTTATTTGCCTGAAATTTGGGATGCAAAAAAAAAGGCCACGTGTTGTGAACTTTAGATTCCAACCATCTAGATTCCTCCATTAGTATCTCATACCCACTCACACACAAGTGATACTTCTTATAAACTTTATACTCCAAAATAATTAAGACGTGAGAAAGTTTATTATGAGGTGGTCTAATATTTAGTTTTTAAAAAACATGACATTTGTTTATTTAATTATTTTTAAACTACATCTTAATGTCTATATCTATGTACTAAATAATTTAAAATTTATGAAATATATTATTTTATCATTATAATTGTTAATATCTATATTATGTTATCATTATAATTATTAATATCTTTAATTGAACATGATAAAATAAAATTATTAAAAGCTAATATTAATAAAATATAAAGTTCAAACTTAAAATGATTATTGAATCATGTCAAAAATAAATAAAAATAACATTGAAACGAAATGAGTATTAAAATTATACTTTCTTCGGAACTAATTGAATTTAACATAATTTCACTTACATTCATGATCTAGGAAAATTATACAAATTGTTATGAGAGACGGTCTCTCTAAGAGACACATTAGAATTTAGATATATGGACTAACTAGCCCAACTATACAAACTAAAGATAAAATAAGAATGTGGGCTTATTGTTTTGATTTTGTCTTTTTAAGAAACGATCTCTCATAAGAGTAGTTGAAAAAAATAACTAACATTCTAATTTTTTTAATGTAGTTACTTTTTTTTGAGATTAATGTAGTTACTTTTATTTTATGTCTTAAATCCATAAATTATTTAATTTTTACATTATTTTATTCATCTTTAATAATACTCCTATCTAATACATAGTAATTACTTGTCTTATGTATTTTCAAATTTTGAATGGAAAGGTAAAAAAAGACGAATAGAGTAAATATAAGAAAAATCTAACGAGTCTTTTAAATTTGATTCTATAATATTTTCAATCTAAAAAAATAAATAACTAATTTAATATTTGATATAACCAAATCAAATAAAATTTCACCTAGTTATATTTTATTTAATAAATTCAGAACTAAATACAAATTATAATAGTGAAGAATAAATGAAGAAAATACTTATAATGTTGCATCTATTCTAAAACGGAAGAAGTATACACCAAAGCAAACATTGTTATTTCACGATTTTACTCTCCAAACCTGATCAAATCAAAATCTCTACACACGAAAATTAAATTCCATTTTGCGGTTCATGCCATCTTCCTCCTGTTCGTCTTCAACTCAATCACACCCACCATTGTTCAAACTTAAAACCTCCATTCTTTCTTCTTTTTTTTTTTTTTTATTTTTTATTTTCGCTCTCTTCTTTCTCAGGCCTTTCTCTCTCCTCTCTTTCCTTTTCAAACCCCTAATTTTTTCTCTCTCTTCCGCCATGAAAGACCACTTCGATCCCAGTGACTTTCTTGCTGTTTATCATGATGAGAATAGCCATGATGATTCTCTCTTTCCTCATAACAGGCGTCTTCTTTGTCTTGATTCTTCCTTTTCTTCTTCTCTGTCTTCCAGCAATGATAATAACTTTCTCGTTTCTTACCAGTACTTTTCTTTTTTCAAAATTTTCGTGTTTTTTTTTTGTTTCTTTTGTGTTGATTTTCGTAATTGGATGATGTGGAATTTTAATTGTGATTGCAGCTGGTGGAATGATGCGAGGAAGGAGTGCTTTCGTGAAAGTAAAGGTGTTTTGTATGCGGCGTCAACTGATGATGTGAATGAGAAGGAATTTGATTCTGCCGATGAAATTGTTTTCAGTTTAAAGAGGAAAGTAAATGGTGATGATGATGGTAACGATGGTGATAAGGATGAGGGGTTCTCTGGTCCACAGTATGCGTTGATTTCGGAATGCATGTGGTTTAAAGCTCTTAAATGGTGACCTTCTTGTCCTTTAGTTGTTACTTTATATAGGTTATCGTTGCATGCTTCAGTTTCCTGTTTCCGAGTTTCATTTTGACTATGCTTCTGAATTTCTTGCGTATGTTCTTCGTGTTTTGTGCCTTTTTTTTGAGTCTATAGCATACTTGATCGATGCCTTTGAATGGACAATCTATTGAGAGATGTATGAATGTATCCACTGTTTAACTACTTAGGTGTAAAATTCAGAGTTTGTAGATGGCATTATACTATGGAATGATTCTTTTAGATGCTTTCTTGACAACAAAATTCTCATTTCTACAGAACGAGGCTTTATATTTGATCTAGCAGTATTGCGTGCCTAAATTAGAATAAATTGGATTAAAAGTATTGGAAAATGCTCATGACATCCAAATTAATGTGGCACGGAATGAAATTCTATCTGATACCAGAAACAGAAACAGAACGAAATTTGATCTAATCTTACAAAAATAAAAGCATTATTATGTAAAAGCTCTTAATCCAATTTTTGGATCATCAAATTCAAGTACATAAATTATAAAGAAAAAATTGCCCAGAATAATCCTTCCTTTGTCTGATTTCCATATAATAATCTTAATTATTGATTAACCATGAATAATTCTATCTATTTTTACTTTATTAAATAACATTTAGTCTCTCTCACCTAATACTTCATCTCCCTCCTCTTTCATTACTAACTCCATTCATTAACCAACCTTTGTCTTCGCCATTCACTCCACCCATCATCAATTCACGCCATTTTTTGATTTTGAAAAAGCAAAATTGAAGACTTTCTATTTGCCTGGTTCATTGAAGTGCGAGAGATAGAAAAACATAAGTGTGAGCAAGTAGTGTAAATTTGATACTTTTGCACACACAAAGAAAAAAAGAGTAATAATCAAGAGTACAAAATGTGTAGATGAAGTGGTTAGTAGAGAGAAAGTGGAGAAATGGCAGTAATAATCAAATGGAGCTGAAAATGGGATAGAGTAGTTGAAAATCAATCGAGAGTATTAGAAACTTTAGTTAACCCACTTTTCAAAGGCAATATATCTGGACATTTAATCTTCAGAGTTTTGCAGTACTGTAGTACCTTCAAACAAATTTTACAGTTTCCATAGATTATCATATACCAACTTCTAGCACTACTAACAACATTGAGGATGAAGACAAGTTGATGATGTAGATATCTAAAGGAACTAAAAACTTATTTTAATGGAGTAAGAAGAAGGTAAATGAGAGAAAAAAATGGTTTTTGAAGTTGAAGAACAATGTAAACTGATTTTAATGAAGAAAAATCATGTGAAGAAGATTATATAAATGAAGAACAAAGTAACAATCAAAAACTGACCTGCTCCAGCCAGAAAGCTACTAGGATGCCACTGGAAACAAGTATCAATAGATGAGATTATTCATGGTTAATTAAACACTTGAGATTATTGTAAGGAAATCATACAAAGGTTGGATTATTTTGTGCAATTTTTCCAATTATAAATCATAAAGTTGAATCTAAAAGAAAGACAATGCACAACCAATAGCAACAAATATGATAAATCTAAGTCCATGTTATAACTCTTAATATATAAATCATAACCATTTTTTATAGTTCTACATTGATGGAAGTTCAATTACCATTGATCGTTTTTAATCAGACAATTTACTTTTAAAAATCCCACCTTTCTATTATTTTTGAAAACTCCGATCTTTACCCTCAATTTTCTTCTAAAGATCTAAATGACTTGTAATCGGTTCTTTGGGTTACTTTTGAGTTTTTTCATTTTAAAAGAAACTGAAAAAGGTGATTAAAATTAAAGAAAAAAGGAAAAAAGAGAAAGAAAAAGATAAGTAACCCAACCTTCCTTCTAAACTTTCCACCACCGCATCATCGCCCTCCCTCCACCTTCGCACCACCTATCCCCTGAAAACTCCTATCAGCAACCACCCACACCTGAACAACCTCCGGGATCCTAAAACCCTTTCCTCAACAGTTCTGACACCACCTTTACCCAATTGATTGGTAGCTTATGACAACAACATATCATCCAAAGAAAAAACATTGAAACTAGTAAATGGCCCAAATTAACGAAGGTCCACTATCCATGATTCATTCACTTCACCAGATATTCCATTTAAGTTTTTGAAAATGTTGATACTGCATATGAATCCTATGAAGCTTTCTACCCTTTCATCACAGACACCATTGGATTCACCTCATCTTGAAGAATTTCAAATTCCTAAAATTACGGTAGTGTCATTAATCACATTAATGGGGGCATGGAATATTTGCTACTGATACTAAAAAGCAGCGAAGTTCCATCAAAGTGTCACCTGTACACACTCAATAATGCAAATTACTTATACCCTACCGACCCTTGTCCCTAGAAACCCACCTGTCCCCTGAAAATTCCTTTCCCTGAACCCTGATGAAGGCGCGTAGGTGTAATTTGACGGTGGTGAATGTTGATATAGGTGGTGGTGTTGGCGGCGCAGCTTGGTGGGGGTATGTTGGTAGTGTTGATTAGAGAGGGTGGCAAAGAGGTAAGGGAGATGGATCGTATCATTTATGTTTTTTTTTCTTTTATTTTTTACAAAAGTATAATAGAATAACTAATGATAGCCTGACATGTGTCATTACTATTTTTTTTAAAAAGAGGAAACCGAATACAGCGAGTAAGGGTTCCAAGGAAGATCTTGAAAAGTAAATTGACGGTAAAGGTCGGATTTTTCAAAAATAATCAAAAGGTAGGATTATTAAAAGAGAACCATCTGAAAGTGAGATTTTTAAAAGTAAATTTTCTTCTAATTAATATATTGATAAACATAATTTCATTTCATGACCTTTTAATTAATTAGAATAGAAGTTTGCAGAGCAAGTTATATCCATTACAAGTTTAGTCATTGTGTATGAGTTAATACTATATACTAAAATTAATAAACATATACAATTTTGAAAATACTCAACATAAAATAAACATGGCATTTTCTGCGCAACTTATTTTGTCCCATTTTTCATTTTAGCATGCCCCAATGATGATGCCATTATATATCTACAGTTAATAAAATTTGGAATGTTAAAAACAATTCATCTTCAACTTTATATGTTAAAAAATGTTAAAGCATGTCCCACTAGAATAATAAACATCAAATGCTCTCATGTAAGAATGCCAACTTCACACTTTACACTAGAGTGTAGAGTTTTTTCAATCTCGTTAAAAAAAACTTGGAATTTAAAAAACATTTCATGTACAAATTTATAATTAATCCATTAAAAAAATACTAGTGATTACTCATTATTGTTCATATTTAAAGTATATAACTGTGAGATAAAACTTCTTTAACTTCATTTTTAAGGAATGTGGTGGAGAAACATTTTAATATGAATCAAAACTCCTTATCAATAAAGAATTTCATTTATTTTAGTTGTATTTACAAAATGTTTAACGTGAAAGAAATGAGTAAAAGAAGGTTAATAAGAATAATAAGTATAATTGAGATTAGTTTTGCTGGAATCAGATCGTAGGTATTTGTCCTGGTCCTACCACTCAAAATTTTATTCAAATTGGGATACTAAGATTCTAGCAACATTTCGAACCTACTTACGAATTGGTTGAAAAACCATAGGATAGCTGATCAAATTTGGGATTTTATTAACAATGAGTATGTCCACCCATAAATTTTTATATATGGTTCTTAGCTACCCTTGTCTTTTTACAATAATTTCGTTAGGTTCCTTTATTGAAATTTTATGTGGGAATCCCTAGAATATTAATATTCGAATTGGATCCAACATTTCCTATTTGTTAACAAGAAAGAAAAAGAACTTCGTAATGCTAGTTTATTAGCATTCTGCTAAATATTTAAATTAAACCTCAGTGGCAAACTCGGATTGCATAGCATTCCAATCATTGGCTCATAGCTCACCGTTTGATCTATGCGCATTCATGACACTAAATCCTATGCTTTGTATCTTGATTAATATCTTTGTTTATGAAAATTTGATTCACGATACTTGAAGCATGTAGTTGGAAGGATTTTCTTTGTATCTAATTATGCAATACATCTATTATGATCATTTGTGCCAAAACCGTATACCATAAACTCTTTGATTGTTTTAAAACTTTTTGGTTCTGGTGCCTGGTTCTACATCTCTAACTTAGCACTAACTTAAGCTCTAGTTTCATCCTTTAATACAATGTCATTGGCGAATAACTTGCTCAATAAAACAATTTTCTGAATAGTTCATGTTATCACTTCTAGGATTGGCGTACAAGAAGGAATCAAAGCAGAATCATGATGTAGACTAATCGTGATTGAGAAATAATATTTGATGCTTATTTACATGTCCTAATGACTAACATTGATTTTTGCTTTCATGTTTACGCCTTGGACTATGCTGATGTACATAAGTGGCATACCTTCCGTTTTATAACCCTCATAGTTCTTCGCTGGGTAATTGTCTTAAGCCATTTTCATATCTATAAATTCTTTTAATCATAAGAAAATCCTTTTTTAAACCTTGTAATACTCTATTTGTTGGTGCATCAAATAAATAGCTTACATTTTTGTTTCCCGGACTTGGAAATTCATCTTTGACTACAGGGCTATGTCTGTTAGTGCTCTAATCTTCTTCATGGGTATTCAAGGTATAATGAACAATTTGGGTAACAAAGGTTTAGTAGATCATTCATCACTCTTACATAAGACGAAATAGGTTTTCAAAAACACTTGCGCATATTCTTAGGTTTTCTATCACCCTCTCACATTGCTTCCTGTTGTGGTTCAAATCCTTGTTTCCTAGTCCATGTAAAATTGTCTTGAATAGATGAACCAATTTGTGGCTTTACTAGATCATAATTTGTTGCTACTTGCTACTGGGTTCAAATATTATATTTAGGAGTAGGAGCCTGAGTAACATACGTTCTGTAGCTATTTCTTGGTACTTTCAAAGAGTCAACATATTTATCCCATTGGATAAAAATTGATTGCTGTATAGGCTAATTTTTTATAACGTTATCCAAAACTTTGCTTCTGTTTGTCATAACTCAAAAAGTTATTTTCCATCTTTTGGACCTGCTTTAGATTCATTTACCTTTTTCAATGTTATGCTAGATCTATGCTTTTTGGCGGAAACGTCATTACTAATGGTTTTTAACATGAAACACGTTCATTCAGTGTCTTGAGCATGAAGACGTCTTGCTTGTTCCTACAGGCATAGTGATTATTGCACAAGATTTAAGGATGTGGGATGTTCTTCGGCTTCAGAAGAAAATAAGGATGTTTACCCTATTCTAATAAGGCTTTCTTTAAAGCAGCAGACCAATTCTCTGGCTGTGAAAATATCACTGATGGTGAGCTTGCCTTCCCTTCTTTAAAAGGATATCTGAGATTTCTGCTGTCTTGTAGCACCTTCTTTATCTGTTGTAAATTTGTAGAGCCACTCAAAAAACCACTAAAAAAGATGCAGCAGACCAATATAAGAGCTTTGCCCAATTATTTTCCTGCATTCAGTACTTTGGCTAAACTGAGAGTATATATTGGGATATGTTTCATTTGCATGACTGTATATGTTCTGCATCTTTTTGTTTTAGTCTTCACTGCCTGAACACTAAAATTTAATTGATAATGTGTGCTTGTGGACAAATAAGTTTCACATTATAGCAATTTTCTCAAAAGCTTTGGGTATTATTATTGATTTCTGTAGATCTAAAAACACTTTGAATATTCCTTTTCCATTTGAATACAATAAAAAATACAAAATAGTTTCTTAAAGACAGGTTAATAAACGAGCTCGATTAGGTATCTGCTATTTTGATTTTAAAAAAATTTCATGCACGTTGTTCCATAATCCTCAATTCTAATGATTACCTTGTATCGTTGTAGAAGATTGACTTGAAGTTTTTGACGAAGAAGCAAGTTCACAGCTTATAGTTTTTAGTTCAGTGGTTAAAATTAAGCTCTGCTTTCAAGACTGCCCATGTTTGTTTTAGGGGGGGTCATACAACGATGATGCCAATGCCTTAATCCTAACACAAGGGGTCTGGCTGTCAACTACATGAACAGACACATATGAATGTGAGATCATTGGCTATGAAAAATTATATTTGTTCCAAAATGATACTCCACTTCATTTACTTTTTACTTTGACTCATTTAAACTCTTTTTTATCTAGGGCCCGCCTCCACATCTCTAGCTTGGCATTGACCTATATCTAGTTTCGTCCACTCATGCGATGTTATTAGCAAACGACATGCTCCATTCGTCTTCTCTATTATCTGGTCCTGTTATCTCATTTGGTCCTTTGTTTAGAAGGGATACTTTGCATCGCACTATCTAAGTCCTTGCAAATCTTTCTTTCTAGTGCTTCATCTAAGTGAGCCCACTTAGTGCACATGTACACTTGGTATCTTATCATCAATATCATAATAAGAACTTTGTTTCATTTCTAATCTTACTGTGAATACCGCAATTTTCATATTTTTCTTTATTTTATCAATGCCGTGGCCTCTCCACTTATTCACTTTGTCTATTGCATTAAATAATGTTCTCACATTTTTGATAAGATTTACCATTTTTAAGCTTCCTTGAAAGAGTTCTAACGCTCTAAGATGTCAATTTTAGCTTAGATCCAAGTATTTACTTTTCCCCATTATCCGTTAAACCTAACAATCTTTTCTCATTTGACAAACACATACAGAGACATAGAAATCCTTCCATTTTTGAAATTACATCTAGGCTTGGGAGGTGAAGCATAAAGCCATGTATTATTTGACTCCCCCATTCGACCTATGTGGATTGCCACTTGTTTGACTCTTGTCAAATGGTGCCATTCGAAACCTGCAACAATTGTTGAAGCACTCACAAGTCACAATAGGGCCATTACTGATAATAATATTTAGAAGCAAAATTATTAGTGAGCCAAGATATGCTATGAACGCGCCACATTTGTGAGTTTTTGATATCCTTCCAATACGATAACAAAAAGGGAAACGAGAAACGCTAATTTAAAGTTTTCGAAACGTAAAACAATTTTGTTTTACAACAAAAAATTAAATGACTAAAAAAAGGTAACAAAAGAAAATGACTATTAAGGGAAAAGAAGAGGAAAGATGAAAAGAAAAGAAGGCTTTGGTTGTCAAGGAACCAACTCAACTAAAAGCTTAAGCTGATGGTTGAGGTCCCAGGATATGTTTTATACTCTAATACGCCTCCTCATGCGAGAGTCTTTTGGGCTAGAAGTGTGATTGCAGCACAGGCCCTCTTCATACTTGGTGCTAAATATTTCACTTTAAACGAGGGGTTTTGAATCCGGACGACATCTGATACCGTGTAAGGAACCAACTACTTTTGGTATCATATATGGTTTTGCACTTGAAAAAAAAACATTTGGGGGATGTAGTTTTGGTAATGTTAATCCAAAGTTTCGGAAACAAAGGTTCCAAAACAGGATTCGGTGTGAAGTTTCTGGTTTCTGGTTACTATGGGTTGTATTCGCTTGATTGAATTCACCTAAGCGATAAGCCGAGAAATCAATCTATATGCCTTGGAATCGAATTGCAACAATTATTGTCATGTATGATGAATTGCGCCTGAAGCTGCTCCGCTGAACTATTGAACTCCATATTTTTTTTTAATGAAGTGAAGAGATAATGCCAAATGGGGATAGATCTTTGAATTTAGAAAATGTCATTAGCATTGTGGAAGTCTTTTATCCAGCAAGTCTACTGGAAAATATAGTTTCATTCATCTTCTATGCATTACAATTAACATGAAATGAGAAGAAGAATAAGGTATTAACTAAAGTCTATTTGAATGATTAGCATGTTTTTAAAAACTGTCATCATCATCCTAAATTTCTCTGCAAACAGGATCCTGATAATAACCTCGTATCATGTAATGTTCTAGCTAAGGGGGATGGTGATAGCCTTTGGCATGGTCTACCTGAAAAATGAATCTACAGAACCAGCTAAGAATAAGAGCCTAAATGCCATATGTTTGAGGCATTGAGTACTTTTTGGAATATTGTTAGGCAATACGAACAAACCATTGAGTGTCCTAGAGTTAATTATTTGTTAATTAAGTTTATATATGTTTTGTGGTTGGTCCTTGAAGAATGTGCTTCACGCCTTCACTGAAAATCTTTGTACTAAAGGTTGGTGAAGCTTGTAGCCATTAGGTATTTAGCTAGATGGCAGCATTTTTGAATTGATAATCCTTCACTTGCATGTTGTCCTTGTGCTATATGTTTAGTCAAACTCTAACAAGTTCAAGTTGCTTCTAAGTTTAGTAATCTGTAATTTAGCTCAATTCAATTCAGGTTTCCTCCCTACCGTTTCTCATAAATGAAAGTTTGTTCTGGTTCAGATGTTCAGTTATTTAAGTTTGTTAATTTTCTATTAAATTCTGGATTTGTGGTGAACAGGTGTGTATTGTATATGCCTAGTCCATTGTAAGGACAGATAAACAGTATATAAAGTCCCGTTATGTATCTTTGATTTTTCCTAATGGAGAATCATTCCTCTTTACAGGATAACCCAATGCAGCATTATAAAAGAGCCTATCAAATATTTGATGTGCAGTCCAACTCGGTATGCTAGAATAATTTTGTTGGAGACATCTCTGGAGAATCTTTACAAAAATGCTTATTGCAACATATGGTGCTGAACAATATTCTAACTATATATAATGGTATAGGTTTATATTTGGGACTTCTCTGGTCAGATGACACAGTTTGTTGGAGACGGTGAAAATTGTCCAAATGACTGTCTTGGCCAAGCCACTGAAGAGGTTATTTCTTGTTACACTGATGCTACTGTTATGTTGATGAATATGATGATAAATATTACACTGATGGTGTTTGGATTCCAATTCTCTTAATAGGTTATTTGTACCTTCTAAAGTCTTCCAAATCTATCTTTTTTTCTTCTTTTTTTCCGTATTTTGGCACTGTGATACTAGGGCTTGGTGGTAATGAATACATATGGATCTCAGTGCCCTGGGGAGGAAACAGAAATGACACAAATCAAGAGGATAATAATTGCTTTAGTATTTTGATACCTGAAATCTGGTAATTAAATCATCAAATCAAGCATAAGGAGACTAAAAAGTTTTGCTCATGGTTACCAGAGTGATGCAAGTTACCAGAATATTTCTGGCTGCTGGTGTTCTTGCATGGTTCAGATGGAGAGAGATGTTTTAATCATCAAATCATTAAAACAGTTTGGGAAAACAGAAGCTTCCTTTCTCATTATTAAGAAATCTGTTAATTTCAAAAACCAACCTCAACAACAATGTGAAATTCTTTTGTAAAGAGAGAGAAAAAGCGAGGATGCTAAGTTAATTGCTGTGAAGTACTTTTTCCCTTATCTTTTCTCTTTTGAGCTATGTTACTCAAACTCATGGAGGATAGAACATGCAATATTACAGCCTAAAAAAGTTGAAAACTGACATTAGGATGAGAAGAGTTTTGGAGTAACAGTGCTTTAGAGTTTTCAAAAATAATTCTAGATAGTTAAAAAAAATTAAAAATAGTAGCTAATGTTTTTTTTTTCAATCAATTGCCGTGTCCCTGAGTTTAAATTTCAAATGTGTACATTTGTTATTGGTGTCCCTGTGTCCCTGAATCTAGGTTTCCCATGTCTGATTATTAGATCCATACCCGAGGCCAACACCTTTATTCAAGTTTAAGTATCATAGTGCTGGCACGGTACTAGAAATGGTTGACGTGTTTTGCAGAACAGTCACCTGAACTACTGTGGCATGAAAATCAATTCTGTTTCTTTTTTCTTTTAATGGAATTGATTCTGTATGAGGTTTGCTAGATTACATTCTTAGAAACATGGAAGCAGTTATCATCTCATCTCATGTAGTATACTTTGCTGTAGGCTCTTCTTGAATTACAAGTTTATGGGTTGCCGAATATGGACAAAGACACAGTAGCAAGAAAACCTGAAACTGCAATGAATGGAACATTCAGAAGCAGACATTCAGATAGCAATTTATCCATTCATATGAATGATACTGTTGAAAGTCAGAGCTCTTCCGAACCATTTCTTGGGCCACAATCAAGCTCTAGAAGATATGGAGAAACTGAAGTGCTGGGTTTGACTGGACTTCAAAATCTAGGGAACACTTGCTTTATGAACAGTGCAATTCAGTGCTTAGCTCATACTCCGAAGCTTATTGATTATTTCCTTGGAGATTTCAAGAGAGAAATAAATTATGAAAATCCTTTAGGTGTGAATGTGAGTGGTTTTGTTCTGGTCCTACATGGCTTTTGTCATTCTGAATCCTCCATATTCCTCTCTTCCTAAGTTTCTTAAATATTATGTTCATTTTATCAGGGTAAACTCGCTTTGGCTTTTGGCGATTTGTTACGAAGGCTGTGGGCTCCTGGTGGAATGGCTGTTGTTCCAACATTGTTTAAATCCACTCTGGAGGGCTTTGCTCCACAATTTTATGGTTATAACCAACATGATTCCCAGGTAAGTTGATTTATTTTGGTTTTGGCGAATTTTATGAAAGGAGCATTTGAAAAAGGTCAAATTAGGTCAATATTTCTGCTATTTCATTCAACTTTTTCAATTGCATTTGCTTTCCATTTTTTAGGAAGTTTTGGACCCCCTTCCTTTTAGCCGTGCGTAAATCTTTACTGCTATGTGTGTGGTAGAGATTATTTATTTTAAATAAAACTTGAGAACAGAACCTAACAAGGGGAAAGAATTTTTGTACTTTTAGTGGTTTTACTGGTAAAAGTAAAACCAAGCATGCTTATCTGTATTCTGTAGTTTAAGGAATTTCTTTTAGGTGGAGTTAATTAAACAACAGTATATTTTATTGTTTTAATGTGCCTTGGTTTTTTACACTATCACAGGAACTGACTTTTTCTGAACTCAGGAATTTCTGGCTTTTCTGTTGAATGGACTTCATGAAGACTTGAATCGCGTGAAACACAAACTATATACTCAGATTGGTTATACAGAGGGTATTCCAGATCAACAGATGGCTGATGAATATTGGCAGATTCACTTAGCACGTAATGACTCCATAATAGTTGATCTGTGCCATGTGAGTCTAGTAACTCCTGATCTTGGCTTTACTCGTTGAAAATTCTCTTATAATTGTCGTACTATTTATTCTCTTATGATATTTTAGTATTCTTTTAGATGTTTCTTAGGATATATTTCCAGTTTTGGAATTTAGATTTACCTGGCTCAAGTTATACTGATACTATCAGAAAAACCCCGAGCAAGTGTGAAACAGGATGCAAATACAGCAGGCATATTTAGTAATAGGGAAATCATAGAAGTGGAGCCCACAGTCTGCCTTTTGTGTATGTTAAATTAAAGCAATATAATTTTGTGGTGAACATAGGTGATTAAAAGATTTTTTTCTGCCCGAAGCTCAGAAAGTATTTCCGTTGATTATGTTGAGATTGTGCATAGTTATCTGTTATTTCTAAAAAAAATATGTAGGTTAAGGGTGAAAGGAATGTTTTGTGGACCTTTTAATAATTAAACAATATTCCATCACCCCAATGCCATTAAGTAGCTTCCACTTAGGGTGGGGTATGGGAGGGTCAAGCGTACGCAACCTTACTCTTGTTAATGATAAAACAAACAAAGATGACGTTTTTGATTGACCTTGGGTAGCAAACATTATATGCAACTTTACATAAATAAGAAGTGCATATGATTTAATGAGTCATTTTACTTTATTCCATTATAATCCGAAATCAAAGAACTATAAATCTTTGGCCCCATTGATGGACATACTTTTTAATAATCATACTGATCTTTTTTTTCTGTCATTTGTGAAGCTTCTGTTGTGAAACTGGAGAAGAACTGTTTGTCCTTTGGGGCATCTTTACTAAATTTTCTGGGGTGCTGTTTTTTTCCAGGGTCAATTTCGATCAAAGCTGGTTTGTCCTGTCTGCAGAAGGGTCTCGGTAACATTTGATCCATTCATGTACTTGTCTCTCCCCTTGCCTTCAACGACTATGCGAACAATGACTGTTACTCTTTTGAGCACGGATGGAAGTATGCCACCATCACAACTTACTGTAACAGTGCCTAAATGTGGAAGGTGCAAGGATCTTATTCAAGCCTTAAGTACAGCCTGTTCATTGCAGGATGATGAGACCCTATTTGTAGCTGAGGTATATCGTACAGTTTGATCCTTTTTTTAGCATTGAACTTATATAGCTATATATTGAGGTTTTGATCATGTTTGATCAGTCAATGGTGATGTGGTATTTGCTATTCCTGTTATCCTAATTTACTGTGTTAATTTCAAAAGTCTATTCTTTAGGGGCTGCTGCTTTCTCTGGTAACTTTTCATTTTGATATTTGCTTCTGTTTTTTATTTTGTAAATTTTGGTTTAAGTTTTTGATATGGGTGTGAGACTTGAATTTGGTTATCGTATGACTGCCACATTTTTTCTTAGAGAGGTGATTCTAGCTTTCATTTTGTCGGAATTTGATGCTTAGTTTGTTGTTGTTAGTATCTGATGCCAGACTTATTTTTGTCTATTTCATACTTTGTTCAAGTGTTACTCATTGACGTATATCATTTTATGTTACTGTATGATGCATTGCGATCTCTGAGTTCAGGTAGAAAATGACGTGTATCTCGTATTCTAGTATTTGTGTGGTCATGATTATTTTGATGTTCAGGATGAATTTGTTCTTTTGTTGGTTATGTCATTATGAGGTCTGGAGTTAGGGTTTTTCAGGCATTGGGACTTGAAATTGTAAAGTTTTTTGTTTAGGGGAGTCTAAGCTAAAATTTTGCACTTCTAACACAACTGAAAGCACATTGCATTTTAAAATCCCAAATATTAGTCCGTTTACATCTTAATGTATCTCACCCTCCCCCCATCAGTTTTCCTGTCCAACTTTCAATCCATAAAACAAGTTTCTTGAGCTGGCACATTTTTATCATTAGTGAATATATTTTAGTATATTGAAGTTCTTTTGGGCTAATTCTTTTCATTCTACTTCTGATATGAACTTTTGTTTACTTTTGATGGTTACTTGGAGAAAGAAATGAAAGAAGGTTCTTGAGTGAACTTTTTTTTGTTCTTTAAATTATCGAACTTCTTCAAGCTCCATTCTTTTCATTTGAATGTGAGGGAATATTTTACAAAAACTCAAAGTTCTTTTCATTTTGTGATCTTATATCTTATGCATTATTCTGGATATTGAGTATTTCCAGAGACGAGTGGTGGGATGTTAGGACTCTGCTAGATTAAGTGGAGCTATGGTACTATCTAATGAGCAAAAGGAGCTTTGGTTTGGTAGTATGGGAAAGCGCTTTCTCATAAGTTTACCTTTTTTGTTTGACAGAATTATGAAAAAAAATTCTTCATTCCTGGACAATATTCATTAATTTGTGTGAAATTCGCTTCTTTCTGAAGGTATATAATCATTTCATCCTCCGGTACTTGGAAGATCCATCTGATTCATTGGCATTGATAAGGGATCATGATTGCTTTGGTTTGGTAGTATGGGAAAGCGCTTTCTCATAAGTTTACCTTTTTTGTTTGACAGAATTATGAAAAAAAATTCTTCATTCCTGGACAATATTCATTAATTTGTGTGAAATTCGCTTCTTTCTGAAGGTATATAATCATTTCATCCTCCGGTACTTGGAAGATCCATCTGATTCATTGGCATTGATAAGGGATCATGATTGCCTTGTTGCTTACCGCTTACCAAAAGAGAGTGAGAATAGCCAACTGGTGGTTTTCATGCATCAAGAAAGGTATGCTTCTTGTTACGACTTGTTTAATTGCAATGTCAACTTGCTTGGTTATACCTGGTCCTCTTAAAAGTAAATTTCTCATTTGTTTTCCATTCAATTTCCCTATGAAATAATTGCTTGGGATCAGCAGAGTTTAAGACTGCCAATTTATAGTGAGAAGTGTAACAAATGTAGGAAGTAGTTTTTTGTTCTTAATCAAGATCTGCTGAATGCTTTATGTCTTTCTTGTATTGACAATTATGTAATCTCAGGAACCTTGGCTTTCGGTGTTTGTTTGGCATTCCTTTGGTAACGAGGATTTCTGGTATCTCTGATGGTTTACAAATTCATAATGCCTATATGAAATTGCTTCGTCCTTTTTTGAATACGGATGAAGATGGTAGTGATGACACTGGAAATTCAGATTATGAGCTTGCTAAGATGGAGACGATACTCTCAAATTTAGATGATTTGTCGAGTTCGGATGATGAATTGGAACACTACTCTGATTTTCTTTTTCGCTTCACAAATGAGCGAGGTATAGAGGGTCAGAGGATAAATTTGAAAAAACCACTCGATCTTTCTGATACAGGGAGTAAATTGCATGTTCTCGTTAGCTGGCCCGAACAAATGGTGAGGCGCTATGATACTTCTCGTCTCAGCTTATTGCCGGAGGTCTTTGAACCTGGAATTTCTGCTATAAAGCCTCAAGAGTCAGTTTCCTTGAGCAAATGCCTGGAAGGCTTTCTAAAGGAGGAACCATTGGGACCTGATGATATGTGGTTAGTATAGACTATCTCATATAATTGATTATTATTGTCGACTCAAATATATACATGTTACGTCACATTTGAAGAATTTATAGATGTTTGTGCTGTCGTTGGGTTTATGATTGATGTCTTTGTTTTATGATACATCAGCTTTAATCTGCTGATTTGATGTTAAGCAATAGGTTATAGTTACAAGTAGGAGTACAGCATATGTGTAGCTAATCATCTGTGATGTTAAGTGGGAACTGCCTTAGTCCACCAGATATGATTTTAAGCAATGCAGTGGAATTACAAATAGGATAATTGCATGTTTGAGTTGAGAAGGCATTTTAGGATGTGACGTAAACTTCTATAAGAACATCTTGCGACGCGATCAATTAGATGTCATGCAAAACAGCAAAAGCAAGCATTATTTCTATTCAAAGCACCAAGAAATAGATAGCTATTTTGTCATTGGCAAAAAAAGAGAGAGAAGGAAGAGTAAAGTCTAACATAAGTGATATGACTTAATCTTACCTAAACTTCATGAATGATATGTGCAGTGCCTGTAGTCCTATCCTTATGAGCCCCGGCATTATTTAGATTGAAGTCAGTGGTAGGATGAAAGTAAAGGCTGGGGAGTCGAATGTCTTAACAATTCTACTTTAGACTTCCTGTAATGTTTTATGGGGCCCCAGAAGGATGTTCCTTCGCTAAAATTTCATTCATTGCATTAACATCGTTGAATCATGAATGTATAGCACCCCCAAGGTCACTTGAGGGTGAGCCCCTGACCCCTGTCTCTTCTCTCTACCTGAAAGTATCAATAAGATAGATGAGCAAGTCGTTTTTGACATTTATCCTCTATCAGTTTGCAATTCTTTGTTCTAGGTTAAGGGGGTATTTCTAGGATATAAGGAATCTAGTATGTAGGGCCGATATTTCAGAGTAATGGGTTTGGCTTTGTCTTTGAGTCATATCTTCAGTACAGTGTGCTGCGACAATTAAGGCCCAAGTCTTTTCTCCCATCGCATGGGCATGGTGTATGATGCATCTTTCTCTTGTGGTTCTCCAAAACTAAATCTTCCTTTTATCATCTTTCGAGTACTATATGCTTCTGCAAATTAATTTTTTTATATCATGTTCGTATCCCTTTATCTGGAACCTCTTGGTCATATGCCCAAATATTATTTCCTTGTTTCCTTTTTGCTTTTTATGCAAAATAAGTTGATTGCAGATAAAAGGCTTATTTATTCAATTAGCATTTGAGTCATTGTTCATATCTGATGCTTTAAGAGTTCTTGCTTTTGGTTAAGTACAGCAGCGGAAGACTTGTTTTATCAACCATACATTACGATTATGTTTGATGTGTTGAAAAACTTTTGTGCTCATTTTCAAGGTATTGCCCTAGCTGCAAGCAGCATCGTCAAGCAAGCAAGAAATTAGATCTTTGGAGATTGCCTGAAATTTTGATCGTTCACCTGAAAAGATTTTCGTATAGCCAACTTTTGAGAGACAAGCTTGAGACATTTGTGGATTTCCCCTTGGACGAACTTGATTTGACAGGTTTCCTTTCCCATGACAGTGACCCAAGTTTAAATCATTATAGGTTGTATGCCATCAGTAACCACTTTGGTAGCATGGGAAGCGGGCACTATACAGCTCTGATTTATGTAAGTGCTCTCTTTCCTAATAAACTGCATGTATTCATTCGATTTCCACTTTTGGATTGCTCTTTACTAGTTTGTTGGCCGCTATTTGTTTGATGTAGCTGCTAATTAAGAAGTCTTTAATTAGAAAATTATTATGTAGAAGAAAATCGTACATGTTATATTTACGACTCCTTTTTATGGAGAAGAATGTGTTGTGCATTTGAAGTAACTATGATGTTTCCCATGCAGCATGGTAAAAGCTGGTATGAATTCAATGATAGTTTAGTTGAACCGCTTAAAGAGGAGGACGTCAAGACATCTGCTGCTTATGTTCTTTTCTATCGCAGAATTTCGGGCACATAGGTGTATTGGTTAGTTTCTTTTAGCATATTCTTTTGTAAAAAGTAGCAGATTTTGGACCAAGAAGTGTACATATAACTTTCTTAGGAATGTCATATTTGACGCTACTTGCTCCTGCTCAAAATGCTGTATTCAAAATCTAACTGGGTTTAGTTAGTCCAAAGTTTGATATGATTAATTCAAATTCCTTTAATCTTAGTGCTCATTTCTAATTTTTTTTTGTTTATTATTTAAATATAAATGTCTACAAGGTAGCTGCAACCTTAAATTGGCGAGATCAATCTTAGCTGAATTGAACTTATGAAGTAGTATTATAAATCAGGTTAAATTAATGTGATGATTTGAATTGAAATAAGTTCAGGAATCAGGAATCAGGAATCATAATTATCTCATCTAATTCAAAATTAATAAGTGGCCAGAAATATCATATCCAAAAAATGTGAAGACGACTTTGTATGTTCTGCCACTAGAATTTGTTAATTTCCACAAGTTGACTTTCATTGATATTCTTTATGAAATCTAATCTATTAAAAGAATCAATTTTTTATCTCGTCTTATATTTTTATAATATTTAATTTATCTCGTTTTATAATGTTATGAAATCTAAACACAAATTCTAATGAAAGACGGTCTCTTTGATAAATCATTTCTAATTGGTTAGCCCAAAAAGAAATAATATAAAGTAAATTTTTCGATAGGCTTTAAAAATTTTGTAAGTATGCATTTAGAATATTGCAAGTACTTAAGTATTTATTCGGTGGGCATTAAGTATATTGTAAGTAAGCATTAAAGATAAGTAGGCATTAAAAATATAGTAAGCAGGCTAGCAGGCTAAGTTTCTTGGTAGGCATCAAGAATATTGTAAATAGGCATTTTAAATACTTTTTCGATTGGCATTAAGTATATGTTAGTAGTCATTAAGAATAATGTAAGTAGGTATTAAGGAAATGGTAAGCAGACATTAAGGTTTAATGGGTTGGGCCCGAGAGACTTTCAAAGAGACGATCTCTCAAGAGACTGCTAAACTTTAAATATAAATGATTAGACAAACATATTGAATTGTTAAAAAGATGTTTGGATGCAAGTTAAAAAAAAAGGGATAAAGTATATTTTTAAATTTTTACCCCACCTCTTAGAATGCACCCATATTCAGGGCGGAGAAAGATAATATGTGAAAATTTGTAAAACGTAAGCTAAAAAAAAAAATTAATTAAATAAACTAAGAATCAAACTATTTTCAAAAGTAAGCATGAAAATCCCAAACCTATGGTTTGAAGCTGTTCGCAGTTACTAACTGCGAACAACCATAAAAGACAAACTAGCTGTTCGTGGTTACTAACTGTGAACAACTATTTTATCTGTTATGGTTGTTCGCAGTTAGTAACTGCGAATAGATAGTTAATTTTTTTTCCCTTTATTTTTAAGCTGTTGTTTCTTGTATTTGCACTAGAGACATTATAATAAGTAATTACAAGTCGATGTATCTTTAAGGCGGCATGATTCATCCCGAAACTCCGATCATTCGTAAGTCAAAACTTGAAGGCTATGATAAAGTAATTAAACATATATATATATACAATAAAATATATATACAAATGTTTGAAATATACAAATCAATTAATATATATATATATATATATATATATATATATATATATATATATATATATATATATATATATATATATATATATATATATATATAGTCGATCCAAATGCACAAAAGTTAAACGTTAACGCTCACGAACCCTCATCTACCCTATCTAACTGAGTTGGTCTCCTTCCCCTCCTACGATAGTAAGAGGCGTTCGGGTGTCGCTCTGGCAGTGGAGGGGATTGGTACTGTGATGGCTGTGATGGCCCAGCCTGCGAGCTCCCCCCAGCGTCAATGGGGTATGAATGATCCATCTCCTCTAAATGGTAGTAATAAGCAGGAGATGAGACGTGCGTACGGGCGGTTGTCGTTGAGGAATCTGCAGCGAATACCGGTATGAAGTGCTGGAACTGTGAGCTGACGAACATGCCATGGGCAATCTCCCTCACCGGCTCCTCCTGGCTGTACCGCATCACGTCTGTCGCACCTTGTGCCTGCAATTAATATTTAGTTAATGTAACATTATATTATTTAATTGGAAACTTAATCATATAGATGCAAATGAAGACTTACAAATTGGGTCATCGTAGGCGCAGCTGGTGCGTAATGTGATGCTTCGAAGATGGCACGTGGTGTCATCCATCGGCGCGTGTTGGAGAGGAACCACGGCATGTAGTCTGGTGTAGTAGGTGCGCCATGAACATTGATTGGCGCACCTAGTGCTAGCAGCTCCAGTCTAGCATCCCAACGAGCGACGTGACGCCAGTTGATCTCCATCCAGTTTGCCCCAACCTGATTTTTGCGCGAAATTAGGTGCAGCTGGGGTTCAGTGTCACAAGGCGGTGGAATGCCCTGTACCAACCCATATTGGCGCATTACGCGCTCTGGTAGATGTACTTCGACAATGTCAAAGCATATGAGTGGCACAGAAGCCCTCCACGCCCCTGAATGAATCCCCAAGTGTTCGGGTACAGCTGCGTAGGCTTCCGCTGGGTATGGGGCCCACAAAAACTAAAATACATGTTATGAAAAGGTAAGTGATATGTTGATTAAATTGTACTAATGTTAATGAGTACTAAAATGTTTACCTGGTTGGGTCGTAGCAGGTCTAACTGATCTCGGTAGAATCCTAGACCGCTACCGGTGTGTTTGCGCATCCGGCGTGCAAAATTCCACCTCGAACCGTACGCAACATCTAGTGGGGGTTGTGGTGGAGGAGCAGTATCACCAGTGTGTCTATCAGAAATAACACATAAACCCATCCTCTGTGTCACATGCTTACGAATACAAGCCATGAACCAGGACCATGCACTTATATTCTCCTTATCTACCAAGGCAAAGGCCAATGGAAAGATTCTCTTATCACCATCTTGGGCAATGGCAGTCAATAAGGTATGACGATATTTACCATACAAGTGTGTGCCGTCAATGGCGATAAGAGGTTTACAATAATTGAAGTCTTCAATGCAAGGTTTAAAGGCCCAAAAGACACGTTGGAAGGTCCTAATATTATACACCCATGTCATTGTCCTCCTTAAAATACCACTCAAGTACTAACCCCGGGTTAGAATATTGCAAAGCTTCTAGAAAGCATGGAAGGAGTGAGTAAGAACCTTCCCAGGTCCCGTATATGGATAACAACGCTTGTTGCTTTGCACACCACGCTCTCTTATAATTCACATCCACACCAAAACAATCTTTAACCATCTGCCGTACGACAGATACCTTAATGGATGGGTCTTTAGCAACACAATTTCTAATAACATTGTTAATGACAAAAGATGCTAGGTGAATGTGTCCAGCCGAAACACTGTCACTACCCAATACACAAGAACCGTGCTTACCCTTATAGGTAACAATACGCCATGAAGATAAATAAGAGTCAAACGTAGCCCTAAGTTTCCACGAACAACCCCGCTTGCACTTCAAGGAAAGGACAGTTTGGTTCGAGGTCTCCGTTCTGTACTCGACATTTCTCCCAATATGATACACTCTGATAGCTTCCAACAACGATTCCTTGCTATCAAACATCATACCCTTCTCAAACTCTCCATGTTCGGTGTATGTGGTATCACAGGCCCAAGTCCTCCATGAGTTGTCCTCCGCATACTCGTCTAAAGGTGGACAGAGGGCATAGGGTGTAGAAGGAATGATTGTAGGAATGTTGCCTAGAGTCATGTCATTTGCTAGCGCATCCTCATCGACATCCACATCGTCCTCAGAAGGATCGTCAATGAGCTCATTACTCTCATTTCCATCATCCCAAGGTCCCATCTCAGCAATTTCTCCTAAATTAGCCATTGAATCAATAGGAAGTTAATTCGTAGGGGGTTGAGAAAAAACACAAGATACGGAAGAAACGGCGGAATTTACAGTTTCCTAAGTTAATATAGGCATAGGGGTAGGATTAGGATTAGAAGCAACTTGTAACACCCCGGCCCCTCGGACCGCTGGTGACTACTAATGGAGACTGTAGACTTGCCCCACAAACCAACACAAGTCTTTCCAGCGCACTTTGGCCTCACTTGCGCGCACCCGGGAACACTTCCCAGGAGGTCACCCATCCTAAGATTGTTCCCCACCAAGCACGCTTAACTGTGGAGTTCTTAGCAAATGGGCTCTCTAGAAAAGAAGATGCACCTTGTTGGTATGAGTAGTCTATCAATTCTTTTTCAAGCTAAATCTAGAGTATTACACTCACCCCCACTTAAGAATACAACGTCCTCGTTGGACCGTAACTTCAGGATCTTTTTCCCAGCTAGGTGCACTGAACACACTATCAGCCACGGTCGCAGGGTTGCTCTGATACCATTTTGTAACACCCCGGCCCAGTATAATACCCTAGATTTAGCTTGAAAAGGATTGATAGACTACTCATACCAACAAGGTGCATCTTCTTTTCTAGGGAGCCTAGTTGCTAAGAACTCCACAGTTATGCATGCTTGGTGGAGAGCAATCTTAGGATGGGTGACCTCATGGGAAGTTTTCCCTGGTGCGCAAGAGTGAGGCCAAAGTGTACTGGAAAGACTTGTGTTGGTTTGTGGGGCTAGTCTACAGTCTCCAAGAGTAGTCACCAGCGATCCGAGGGGCCGGGGTGTTACACAACTACATTCCCTAATGGTACTTCTTCTACGTATAACTCTAAAGAGGGAATTTGGGTGGACTTTGAATGCTCCCACATCGCATCTATAGCCTCATCATCCTCAACAGGAAAGGCAATAAATTCTCCACTCAAGGCATATTTAAAGCTTATATTTACAGTACTTCTAGTAGGGTCCAAACCAATCTTACAACATATAAAACGTCTAAAATGGTTCAAATCCATGTTCGAATTGCAAACAAACAACTTACGACTTCCCCCAACATAATGAACTTTGCCATTATTTTCTCTAATACAACCATTCCAAAAACATACTATAGTCACGCGAAATGATGCCATTTTCTACATTAATACAAAGAAAATCAACATCAACATCAACTCATGCCCATACAAGTACATTATATTCATTTAATTATAATTTTTTTTGGTCTAAAAATTATTCAAATCCATAACGTAGCTAAGTTCATACATATATAATACACATAAAATCCAAATAATAAATCAATACATAAGTTCACAAATAATATTTCTAAAACCAACATCAACATCAACATTTCTAATAATTTTCAACTAATACAACAATATTACTTCAAAATCCAACATAAAGCTATAAAAATAATTAAAAATTACCTTCAATGCTTATGGATTATTAAGATTACTCTTGATTTAACAACTACAAACCTACATTTGAAAAAATAAACAAATTTGATTAAAACCCTAAAAACCAAAATATACACCAATAAAACACAAAAATTTTTACCTTTGAGCAAGCTAGAGTATCCCACACTAATTTTGAAGTGCCAAACTGAAAGAGGAATGCAAGATTTGATGGAATGAATCAATGGTTTTAGAGGGAGAATGTTGAATAAAGTTAGGGTTTTTGCGAAATGGGTAAAATGCGAACAAAAGAAACTGACCTGCGTTTTTGTAGAACAGGTCTGTTCGCAATTACTAACTGCGAACATCATATAAGACAAAATAGCTGTTCGCAGTTACTAACTGCGAACAGCTATTTTGTCTTATATTCTGTTCGCAGTTAGTAACTGCGAACAACTCCAAAGCACAGCTTTGGATTTTTCACGCTTACTTTTGGGATTTTTTTAAAACTTGATTTATTTAATTAAATTTTTTTTTCGCTCATGTATTTCAAATTTTCATAATATGCAACCCCAAGCCAAAAAATTACGATTTAAAAAAAAAACCCAATCCTTAAAAATCGTAATTTTTTTTAATGAAATTACTAAAATCTTTTTAAATCTATTTTTATATAAATTAACTATTATTATTAAACTAAATTTTTTAATAATAACTAAAATAAAATAAAAAAATATTAATGTAAAAAAATAATTTTTTAAAATCGGAAAATAAATTTAGTTACACGTTTTGTGCTGAAATTTGATACATGTTCGCTCCTTTGGCCAAAACTTTTGATAGGAAAATCACATTAATGCAATGTTTGTGGCATTAAAATCTAGACTTCAAGAACTTTCCAATGACATATTATATGCCCAATTCCAATAACCGAGCGAAAAATAACGAACGTTTAAAGTTTGTTTGTACTGAAATTTGATACAAGATCAATCTTTTGGGCATAATTTTTTATAGAAAAATTGTATTAATTCATGGTTTGCGGCATTAGAAACTAGACAAGAGTTTTCCAACGACATATTATATGCCCAATTCCGACAACCGAGCGAGAAGTGACGATTGTTTAAAATTTGCAGAGATTTTTAATACATTCAGTCACGTAAAACACGCGACCGGACCGCGGTATGGTCGCGTAAAATGCATGATCGGACCGCAATATGGTCGCGCAAAACACGCGATTCCATCGCATTACATATTGATGTCTTAACCATCAACTTAATTTTTTGATCTGTATTCGTACTTCCTACCTTTGCACTCTACTAAAGACTTGCGTCATTTTGCAATGTAGCACTTAAGAAATACGAGGAGGAGGTGTTAAGCAAAATATTAATCATCTATAAGAAAGATTTTGATGATGAGTTCATCACTTGATGGAGAAGCAGTTGAAAGTCAGATGATGGTTTTAAGACTTAAAAGTACTTCGTTATAATTTTAATTACAAAGTTTACACTAAATTCATTAGAATTATTTCAAAGGCATTCTTAAATCTTGCTTCACATTAGGAACTTTCAAACACAAGCAACTTTTTAATATATCTTTCAAAGTTTTAAATTTTGATTAATAATAATAATAGTAATAATAATGTAATTATGTAACTAACAAACTCCACCAACTCTTTTTATCTTTTTTATCATGGATTTAATTAACATAGTTCAAAATGCTCATGGCCCACCCACTAATATTGACGGTATTCTTTTTGAAAAAGTTTTATTATAACATAATATTTCTATTTAGCTGCTCTAATGTCAATTTATTGTCTTAATGTGATTATTTATATTTTTAAAGTTATCAATTACAGTTTTAAAGTAATTTAGAGTGATTACTTATAATCATAAAATGACTATTTACAATCTTAGAGTGATTAATTAAAGAAATAAACTAATTATATGAATTTGTCTCATCATACAAGACTAAGTACTTTAATAATTTATAATGACATAATTAAACCACACTAATTTTACTATAACAAAACTATCAGTAATTTTGAAGTAAGCATACTTTTATTTGAAAAGCCATTTTCAAAATTTGATTGCTAGGAACATGTCGTAGGATTCTACCAACCATAATTATTAATTAGTGCTCAATCTTACAAGCACTTTGGAATGGTTTTTTTCATACACAATATTTGTACATTAATTACTTAAAAAAAATTGTACATTTATCATCATCAAATATATTGTGAATAATACACTATAATTTAATGGTTTCTACCAATTTCTTAATATTTGTATTATTATTGATCTCGTAATCTCTTAGAAACAAAGATTGAATCTCAATCGTCATCATCGCATATCAAGATAATCATTAAGTATAAAATGTTAGAAATTTGAAGTATTGAGTTATAACTCCATTGCATTTTCAATAATTTCACTGTGATCAACTTAAAAAACATGAATTAGATTTATTTTGATAGGATTTCAAAACAAGTAAAACGTCATAATGATAGTACAAATTGTCAAAGGTTTTGACAACTCAGTAACAGACTTTTACAATAACTCATAAACTCAATTTAATTTAAACAGGTAAACCGAAGTGACGATTTTGTATCTAGGGCGACAAGTCATGGCCTTTACTTGGAAGTTTCATGCGAAATTATTTTAGAGTTAAGCATTAATTAGAGATTTATTAATCGAATTTCTAGCTTTCTTTATAGATATTAAGAAATTCTCTCTAAATTTATGAGAACTCAAATTATAAAGGAACTTGAGAGATTAACTACCTTGATTGATTATCACATTTAAATTCATTTATTTTGGTTTTTTATCCGTAGACTAGCATATTAGGGAAAATTTGAAATCTGTAGGCTAAAAAATCAAATTATTTCCAAAAGTAAGCGTGAAAATCTCGAATCTATGGTTTGGAGCTGTTCGCAGTTAGTAACTGCGAATAGCTATAAAAGACAAAATAGTTGTTCGCAGTTAGTAACTGCGAACAACTATTTTGTCTGTTTTGACCTGTTCGCAGTTAATAATTGCGAACAGCCCCAAACCTCAGGTTTAGAAATTTCACGCTTACTTTTGAAATAAGTTTGATTCTTAATTTATTTAATTAATTTTTTTATTTCAAAATTTCCATATTAGGCACTTTCATTTTGAATGTTTTAAGGCTTACTAATGAGTAATGACATAAAAGTTAATTAATATGTTTACTAGCTTTGTCCTGCTTTTACATCTGCTGGACCCCATATCACTTTTAAAATTCAAATGAATTTTCCCCCTCGGAAGACAGGGAAGTGGTGAACAACTTATGTGTATTTTCCACCTTTGAAAGTTGGGCTAACATATTAAGGGCCCAGCAATATACTAAGTTGTGTGGCCCATGCAATCTTCTATGTTGATGTATTTAGAAAATTTGAACAAAGTAATTTTTTTTAATAAAAATTTCAAAGTGCTCCCAATTCGAGCATGAGGAATGACATTCATCATTGTTATTAACATCGAGTAATTACTAAAATTGAGTTAAAGAGTCAGTTTGACAACCGCCTGCTATTACTAATAGGGTACGATTGATGGGTTGTCTTTTTCACTCAATTTTAGTAATTGTGTGTTGTTACTAACAACAGACCATTAACATCCAAGTTAAGGGCAACTAACCAAGTCAAAAAATAAAACAAGCAATCTCCCCTTGTTAGTAATAGCGGGCGATTAATAGGTTGACTTTTTGACTTAGTTTTAGTATTATTCGCTATTAGTAACAACAAACAATGTCATTCTTTAGGCTTAAATTGAAAGACACATATTTTGAAAAAAATTTCCCAAGCTCTCTTTGGAAATTTGTTTTAGAATAAAAAAGGCTTAATTATTTGTTCAAATTTCATGTATTAAATACTTGTACTTAGGTATGGTCATGAGTCAGGTCTAGGTTAGGTCCAATCAGAACTAGATCCAGGCTCTTTTGTTTGATTCATACCCGAACACGGATCCCGAGGGTCTGAAAAGTTTAGACCTGGATCTAGACCCACCGAATTAGATAGGTCTAGGGTCTTTTTTTTTTATCCAGGGTCTTAAACAGGTCTTAAATGGATTTTAATTTAATTATTTGTGCTTAAACTTTTTTAGAATCAAAATGTTTTATTAGTAGTAAAATGGATCTATTTGTTGTATAAAGTCTAAATTGAGTCAAAATAAATATATAAATAAGTAAAGCACGAATTTTAAATTGATTTTAAATTGAAGAATAGGTTGCATCTAAAGCGGATCTATTGGGTCTACATCTTAAATATATCCAGATTGGGGCTGGGTCGGGTCTGATTTTGAATACCTAGACTTATACTTAGACCCATTTATTTTTTTGGACCAAAACATGAATAGTTGGGTCTCAAACATTTGGTCCAAGACCCCAAAAAAATAGGGAAAAGTACGGGGCGAGTCTAATTGGATCTTGGACCCTTGCATTAACATGCAAGACTAATGCACAATAATTATTGTTTATTTTTAGGTAAATTTACATACAATGTATAATTGCTGAAAATAAATATGACTATTGTTTATTCCTTATTGCTAACGTACAAGGTCATTTGAAGGATGTTATAAACAACATCTACTCTTGTGAGGATTGTTTCTCAGAAGATAGCCTGAAACGAAAGAATTCATGTTCTTATTTGATTCATATCAGTATAAATTTTAATTATATCAAATTTATATAATTTTAAATTATACATAATTAGATACTAACAATTAAAATAGTACACTGACTTATATAAAAAAATATAAATATGACCTATATATATTTCAAACCCATAACTAAGCAATTTGGCACCGCCCCTGGACTTATTATATAAATTTATGTGAGAATTTTTAGGAGTAAATATTATAAACGTGGAATGTGAATGAAAGGGAAGTACTCATAGTTTCATACCACCTCTCTTTATGTTTTAGTTGAGCATAAAAAGGAAATGGAAGAACATGCAAATTTCCTTTTTTATTGGTGATTGAAGCAAAAACAACACAAAACTGTTTAAAAAGTAGGATTTCACGACTTTGCTCTGTTGCATGTTTTTCTAGTGATGCGGTTTATCCGTTTGTTTTCTGCTTTTAGTTGAGAAACGTGCAACTGCTTCAAACATTAATCAAAACGGGCTTATGACCCGTTTCTTTTTAACTTGTAATACAAGTATAACTTCAATTGTTTGTTAAAAGGAAAAAAAATTAATATACTTCTATAATTATATAAAAGAGTTATAACTAAAAGGTTTTGGATTAATGCTAGAGTAAATTTTGTGTCGATATCGAATAATAAATTCAATATTAATAGGGTCGTTTTGTTTAGTTTAAGGCCTTAGAACAAAAAATATAAAAGACCTTTAAAAATTTAAGGTGTAATAAATTATATAATACTTATTTTGTTTTTTATTGTTGATGTTTTAACTATTTAATATAAAAAAAATTCGAATAACTCATATTACATAAAAAAAACCATAAATTACATATAATTTTATACCCTAAAAAATTTAGGCCCTGAGTGAAAGCCAACTTTGCCCGAATATTATATGCCAATCTTCTAATCACCACTATTTTGCAACTATTCTTATAATTTAGGCATAAAAAATTAAAGCGGTCACGATATATGACATTTAAAAGTTTCGCTTCAGTATTGAAATATTTTCGATTAAATAAAAAATATATACACTTTGTATTTATGTGAATTTGCATATATTATTATTTATTCAAAATCAACTGAAAACAATCTTGAGTACATCTGACGACTACTCCCTGAAACTCTCATAAGTGAATTTACTTTACATTGAGATAATATTTAGTGGTCATTCATAAGTTTTCATATATAATTACTAATTAATTAAGTCTATTTGTTGAAACTTAAAAGACTTTTATGGAAGATTTGTTGAATGAATATGACTTTCACCTTTTTAATTGAACAATTATTTTAAGTTGCTTATTTTAAAAAAAAATGAAATTAAGTATTCAATATCCACGATGAAACCTATCAAACAAGGGAGGAACTCTCTATATGAAAGACTATATACAATGAGCTTCAAAAAGAGCAAAAGGAAGTTGATCCACTTTTGCTTTTTAGAAGTTAACTTCTTCCTAGTAATGCCTTGAGTTCTACTTTTAATGTGAAATTTTATTTGACCAATTATAAAACAATAAGTCTTATATAGGGTTGTTTTATTAAGAGGTGAGTTCACATAATTAGTCTATTTTTTTTATTAATTTAAGATTATAAATGGTTATTTTAAAACTATAAAATGTGATTCGTATAAAAGTGTAAGTAATCTGTTTTAAGGTTATAAGTTATTAGTTTAAGACAATTTATATTGGGTCAACCCAATAGAGATAATCTTACAGTAATAATGTTTGTTTGACAATTTGTGATTACAAAATTAGGAGAAACGACTTAATTCTAATTTTATCTTTTGGTCTCTATAAATTTACACTATAAAACTCAAAAAACTTTCATATTTGAGTTTTATGATGTAAAGTCAGAAGCAACATCTAATATGCGAAAAGTCGTATCTACAACAAATTGTAACAACTTGTAGATTTGAGTTTTTTGATTAGTTAAGACTAAGAGATGTTAAATAGGTTAAGGCATAGAAGCTAACAATTTACATGTTACTACTTTTACTCCACTTCATTAAAATACTTGTTATTCCCATTTAATGGTTTTAAATTGGGACAAATAACAAAACAATTTTTATGGATTAATTTCATCATTTTACACTTTTACTTCAATTATCTTGTTGCCGTGAAAAAGAAAAAAAAAAGAAAAAAACTTAAAAAAATAGTAATACTAGTGATTTTAATAAATTTCTTTATCATTGAAATTTTATATTACTTGAAAGGACTTATATTTTTAAAATTTCTCCCTAAGCAACGAATATTTATCAATTGTATTCGCTAGGAAGAACTTTAAGCTTACTTTTCTTCTAGTATAGTTTTTATGTTCACTTTTTAAATCGATAAAAGTTAATATACGTATCCGGACTTAGATCCCATGGATTTGGGTTTCATCTTGGATGCTTAACGTGTAACAACCCGACTTACCGTTGACTGTGTAAACAGGGTCATCACTGGGTTCTTTTCCGGAGAAACTGAAATCACACTTTCAAAACTTGAGCAAAGGGGTCACCAGCTCTTTAACGTAACTAACTCAGCTAATTCTCAAACCAAACATCTAACTAAAACACAAGTAATCATACAATTCACTTCGAATCCCATATAACCAACACAACCAAGACTAATATACATTTATCCAAAAACCTAATAAAAACTACAAATTTCCACGTGCTCAGCTCAATATACATCCTTGGAACGCTATTCAACACCGCTAACCCATCGTTTCCGACCGATTCCGATCTGTAATCAAACTAAAAAGATGGAAACAACAGAGGGTTAGATTAAACTGAATGAGAAGTAACAATCCAAAACAGCAAACATAATAGTTTCCAAATAAGGGTTTAAAAGCAACATCAGTTTCCTAAATCTATGTGCGCACAGGGAGTCTAGTTGAGAGAAATATCCATAGCTCTAAGGCTATGTCACTCTCGGGTGAAGCTAATCAATATCTCAATGACAATTCGCTTCAAACAGGGACCAGGGAACAATGTTCCTCAACTCCGTCAATGACCAGCTCGCAAGCCCGATCCATTGACCATATCATAATATCAGCATAAGCATTCGCAACAACATTTGTCTCAACCATTTCCAATCTCAAAAGAGCTTTAGTAAAAAGTTTATTTTCAAGAATGTAGTCTGATCAGACCCTTTAAGGGACTGCTACTACTCACCAAAGGCGACGCTTCAAAGAGTTGGGTTCGATTCGCAGATATCAGTTAGAATGGTTCCGCTGAGAAATCGTCTCCTGAAGCATAACAAACATAACATCACAACAAAGCGTTCGATACTACAAACTAGGATCATATAGCTTATTGCATCTCCTCCTAAGACCGTAACTTACTCATGGATTATATTCTAACATTTCTAATCATACAAGGATTGTGCACTCCAAGCTTAAACACTCTACATGTCATCAAAATATTATAATCGCTCTGTAACTTGTTTACATATTTGTAAAGAATACTCACCTTCAGCATTCTTTATAATTTTTAATTAAACTTAACGTGTACATTCAAAACCAACCCTAAAAAATCCTCAAAGAATCTGATAATCCCTTCAAGAATATCAAACTATTCAACAACACAACCAATATTTATCCCACCATTAATGATTTTCACAAGAAGCTCCTAATTCAATCATGAATATCAAAATACTTAATATTTCCCCAATATACCACATTTTTCAACAAAAACTCATATCTCAATGTCATGTATCCTATCTCTTCAAATTGAATCAACCATCTTTATTCTCAAATAGAGATTTTCATTTGCCTCAAAGATAGGTACTCTAACTTACAATCCACAATACTCCAAGAATCTCGCAATAATCAACACATTTTCCATGAATTTCCAATTTAATGACTCATCTACTAATTCATACACATTCCAAGATTCAACAACATTTAGGGTTTAACACATGAATGAAAGATTATACAAGGGAAAGTATATGAATAAGAGCATAATTATTAATAAAAAACAAGGAAAGAAATCAAGAAGGACTACCTTCTGTTTGCAGCAGCAAGAAACCGAAAAATTCAAGTTCAAAGCTTTATATTTCGGCTTGGATTTGATGTTTAATGAACAGGACCAAAAACTCACTCAATCCTTCCTCAAATCGGCAGAATTCAGGTTAAGGAAGGAATTTTTCGGATGCTTCTACACTCATTGTGGTTCGAATTCAGAGGAGAATGAGCAAGAAAGATCAATTAGTCATAATTTACACAAAACAATCAAGAATGTAGAGCATTGATCATTTACCTTAAAAAAAATATCTCAAAGAGAAAGAATCAACTGATTTCGCAACATAGATCCTTCAGAACTCAGAGGGAAGGAGAAGGTGTGAGTCCTGCCGTTGTTATTTTTTCGAAGTAAAGCTTCAAAGAAGGCTACGTTAGGGCTGAATTCTTTGAAAATTTCATATCAAGATTACATGGTTGCACTCGAAAATCAGCGAATTGAATGAGAAAGAAGGTTGTTCAACTTTTGAAGAACTTAAGCAAGGATTTTGACCATTTTCAGAGGGAATGTCGTAAAAGAGGAAGGTGTTCTTGGGTTTGTGGTTTGGCTGGTTTCTGGGAATGTCGTGAAAGATTACATGATTTTGACCATTTTGACCATGGTTGCACGTAATATTAAGTGCATGGCAGAAATATGGAACATTATTCCTACAATGGTTGTGTGACTTTTTGGAAAAAGACAAAAAAAAAATTTTCTGATTAAATATGCATGAAAATTTTCACAAAAGGGGCAAATATTGACTTTGCATTAAATACCCTATTTCACACCTAATGGGGAGTTGCCACGTCGACAGACATAACTGAATCCATACACAAAATAAAGAAAAAGGTGTGAAACTGCTATAAAAAATTCCAACGGCACACAAAAAAGTTAAAGAAGACATTCCTCAATAATTTTAGGGTTTTCGATTGCTCCTACTCAATTATGAGATATAAATACCCTCATACCCACCACTATCAACGTGACTGAATATTAACAACCAAACTTATTTATTCTCAATCATTTGTGAATTAAATCTCTCGTATATACTCTTACAATGGAGAACATTATTTAGACCTCACGTCATAAACAAATCCTAGTCAAGTTCTCTAATCTAAGGTCAGAATGAACTTAGGCTTCCTAAGTACTCAACTAATATTCACACTGACTTCAGTGTCGGAGTAAGTCCTCAAAGAATTTCTTCGGAGCCCTCTAATGTCTATTACATGGTTAGAACTAGTGATGGCCACGGTCCGGGTTGGGCCAGTTCCGTTCCGGTTCCGGTTCCACTCGATTCTAGTTCCATTTGGAACCTGATTCGAACGTTCCGGTTCAGGGCGGTTCCAAACGGTTCCTTGGCAGTTCATGAGGCGGTTTCGGCGGTTTTAATTCGCGGGTCGGGCGGGTCGAACCATCGGCTCCATTCTTATTTTTCCTTTAAATATAATATAAAAATACTATAATAATAAGGACGTGCTTTTGATGATTACTTGATTATTAGCGAAATTCATATTGCTTTTAAAGTTGTCATCGTTATTAAAATATTTACTAAAAAGAATGAAAAAAATAAATTAATAAGAAACGATAAAGATGATTAATAAAAAAGAGGGAGAGAATGGACTTGAACCTAGTACCCGAAGGAATACTAAGCTGCCTACGTATCCCGAAGGAATCAAAGCCCACGTAGTTCTTTGTCATACCTTTTATTTGTAGATGTTGAATGTTGATTGATCGTTGTCCGATTGATCCTATTCGTCTTCGTCATCATCATCTGGTTGGTTAGATGCTTCCGCTGACTCTCCTCCTGACGATGATGCAGATGTATCCATCATCATCCATGAATCATCATCGCCTTATCGTTCTTTAGTCCTTGTGTTCGGAGCTCCGCTTGATCCCAATCTTTCTTGCAAACACATATTTAAATACTATGTGGAGCAAGACGAGATCTCTTTTTGTCTAAAACTCTTCTACCTGCACTAAAAGCAGACTCCGACGCAATCGTAGAAGCATGAATTGCAAGGATATCCTTTGCAATTCTCGATAATATGAGAAATTTTATGGATTTTTCTTTCCACCATCCTAAAATATTATAGCTATCTTGGTCAATTTCAAAATGATGTTTAAGATAATTATCTAATTCTAAATATAAAGTGGAGGGTGAAGAAGAAGATGATCCTACAAAACTATCATCTTGGCTTATTATGTTAGCTATTATGGAATTATAATAAGTGGGACATGCCGAGACGCTAGCACGCCTAGACGTATCACGACTTAGTTTATATACACTAGCATAGTACTCATAAAGTTCTGCTAAAAGTTTTTACAAGTTCCAACATAATTATGTACATCAATAGGCGGGCAATCTAATGATTGGTAGTAAAATCCAATTACTTTAGTAAGGAGTTCTGTCTTAAAACATGGGTCTAAAATTGTCGCAATTCCATAAATAAAAGGAAAATTAGTAAAATATGTCTTCCACTTGTCCATCATATCTGCAAGAATCGGCTTTAAATATATGTTAGTATCATCATGCGAATGTTTAAGAAGATGATAAAAAATAGTAATACATTCACTTATTACTAAGTGGACGTTTGGTTCGTAAACATATGAAAAAATCTTAGTTGCGTGGTCATACGCTTCTAATATTTTCTGTACACCTAAATCTAGTTCCCATGTGTCATCACTTATATAACTATCTGTACACTCACTATAAAGTTGTGTTATAACTGAACGATAAGCAATCACTTTTTTTAATAAATCGTGGGTTGAGCCCCAACGTGTAGGAGTATCTAATGACCAATACACTTTTTTTAGTTGATAATGGTCACATAATTGCTTATATCTTCTCTTTACCTGTCCAACTCTAAACCACTTCACTATGTCTCTAATGGGATCTAATAAATCACTTAATTGTTTTATACCTGCTTGGCAAGATAAGTTTACTATATGAGCACAACAACGTACGTGTAATAATTTACCCCCAAGGATAAAACTAAATGCAGGTTCGTTATACAAAAGTTCGATGCATTTAATGTTGGTGGTTGCATTATCGGTAGAACAACAAAATATATTATCTAATAAGTTTCATTCTTTACATATATCTATTAATTTGTATTTTATGTTTCACCCGTATGTCTTTCGAGCATTACCTCAAAAGCAATTATTCTTTTTATAATAATCCAATTTTGATCTATCCAATGTGCTGTTACACACATATAAGCTTCTAAATATGGGGGAGCAGACCAAATATCGGTTGTTATGCTAACCCTACCATTAAAAGATTTAAACATTTCTACTAATTCATAGCGCATTGATTCATATAATTTAATTGTGCGTCGTTTAAGAGTGTTCCTTGGGGTTATTCTATATTGTGGTTGCAAAGTTTTTCTAGTGTAATGCTCGTATGCCCTACTTTCACCATGGTTAAATGGCAATTCATCACAAATTACATATTTAGAAAATTCATCAATCATATCATTACGATTATATTTAAAAGGCATACCTCCGCTGGGAATGTCCCACTGTCGGCTTCCACTTGTGGTTCCGCTGCCACTTGCTGCATGCGTTTCTTTTGTGATTCCATGCTTCTTTGTCAAATGTTTGTTAAAAGATTCTGTACCACCACCTAACACGTATTCACAAACACAATAAATGAATTTTTAATACATTCTTAATTTATAAAATATGAATATCATGCATGTATAAAAAACTTAAAAAGTATTGACCTTTGGTGAAATTGTATGAAACTAAGGGATTTACTCCTTGACTTTCACAAATTTGACAAGTACATAAGAAAACATCTGGATTGTCGATTGGTTCTTTTGTAAAATACGACCACACTTGTGAAACAGCTCTACCACTAGGAAGTGGCATTGCCGGAAAAGGTTGTCTTACTGGTTCATCTTCATCTAAATTTAAATATAAAGACATACTCAAATACCACAATATATAAATAAATAATACTTTAAAATTTAATCAATTTTAAGAATAAAATTATAAAACTAACCGATAGTTTGGAAATTGACTCGTTTACCACGAGCTTGTCTTTGTTGTTGTTGTTGTAGTTGTTCTTCATGTGATCTTGTTGATGACTGTCGAGATCTATATATCTCAATAGGGGTCGTTGGTTCCTCTTCTTCATCAATTTGTATTTCTGTTTCCACTTCTTCTGCATAATAGTGTGTAATTTTTGATCGTACCCTTCTGGATAATTTGGTTCATAATTATAATTACTAATAGAAGATTTTGTTGATATCGACGGAGTTGAAGTGGCCTTTCTTTTGGAGCTAGAACCTCCCAATGATTTTGCCACTTTAGTAACCTTTTTAGAGGCTTTTTTCAAAAACGAAGACTTGATAATATTGAAATAATAATAGAATTATGAAATAAATAAATAATTAATAGACTAATTATATAATTAACTAAATCAAGAAATAATTAAAAGACTAATTATGTAATTAAGAGAATAATTGCGTAATTAAGTAATTAAGTAGAGAGAGTAGGAGAAGAGATGATTTGTGAATGAAAATGATTGAAAATGATATGTATTTATAGTAAAAATCACAACAGCTAGTTAACGGCTCTTTTTCAAAAGGTTCCAAAGAACCTGTAACACCCCGATATTTTCCGATATATTAAATGGTTTGCTAGTAATATTATTATTATTATTATTTTTAGAAGAATATATTATTTATTAAATTATATTAAATTATTTATTTTATTAGTAGGTTAGATCATGAGACTTCAACTTTTTAGGCAATTTAAACCATTTTAAGTCCAAACCTTTTTCCTAACCTATCTTAATTTCAAAAAAAAAAATAAATGGGAAGTTGAATGGATGGCCGGCCATATGGAGTAAGGATGGGAGATTAGTAACTTCTTAGGAATATTGAAAGATTTAGGAGTTATTGCCTTCCATAAGTATTGCCTTAATTTTCCTTAATTGCCTTATTCCCTCCATCTCTTAATTTTCCTTACATCCTTTCATTCCAAGCCATTGCAAGTAAGAAAACACTCCCAAAACCCTCAAAAACCTCACGCCTAATCCTCGATTGATTCATCAATTTTGGTGTTTTATTCTTGAGCAATTGTGAGTAATTATTAATCTAGTTTTTATTTTTAAGTTTAATTTAAATTTCTATGATTTTTTTATGTGTGTTATTTTGTAGTTATGATTTTTTCATGATTTAAAAATTCATGTGTGAAAGTATGATGTATTTTCTATCTAAATTAATGTATGTTTTTTTTAGGGATTTGGATATGTTTACATATGTGTGAAGAAATTGTTTGATGGATGATTGAAATATATATATATATATATATATATATATATATATATATATATATATATATATATATATATATATATATATATATATATATATATATATATATATATATATAAATGGATGTTCATAGAAAAAAAAAATGTATGTGGTGTTAGGAATTTATTTATTTATTTTTATTGACTAGTAGAAGGGATTTATAATGTTGGTAGAAAAAAAAATATACATGTAAATATGTGATGTGTGTGTGTATACAATTGTGTAAAAAGAATTATAAAAAATAATAATAATTCATTAAAATTTATTTTTATGTAAATTTTGTTGTTTAGATTTAATAGGAAATAAAGCATTGATATTTATATTTTTGTGATAAAAAAAAATGGAATGACAAAATCCCGTAGGTTTTGAAAATGGTGAAAAAATGTGTTTTTGGAACATTTTTTGGCTTTGAAATTAAGTTAAAATTACTTATACTATGTTATAAATTATGAAAATTGGTACCCGGGGGTTTTGACGCCTTCCGGACGCAACGGTGAAGTCGGATTTTTAATTTGACAGTTTTAAGTTGAGTTTCTGGACAGATTGTACAGGCTGTCGTGTTTTGTGTATTTACCATGTTATAGTATGTGATGGATGTTCATGTTGTGTGTAGTATTCTAGGTATGGATGTGATTGTATATGTGTGTTATGGATGATTTGAGGAAAATGTGTATGTGTGCTTATTTCCCGAATACGATTGAACCTTGTAGGAAGTCGATTCGTGACCGGGAATTGATTAAGACGCTTGTGAGTTGGTTATCTTGCTTAAGGTATGTACACGCAGCGTGGTTCGCATTAGTCCGATGTATCATATAATAATGGTATACAAAAGTAAAGCATGGATATATAGTACGGATAATGTTATCTTTCGAATCAATAATTTTTATACATTGTTTTGATAAGCAGAGGTAGTATGACCTCACTAACTTTAAAGTGGACGTAGTATGACGTCAATTGGTGGAAATGAATTACTCGCGGTATATGAGGGCATTATGAGCCACCGCGGGGGTATGCATACTTAACCATAGGCAACGAAATAAGGTGAGTGTCTATGGTAGAGACTTGCTTAGGGGTTAGCTCCCCCTAATGTATTGTCTCACTTATGGAGTTTGGAGTGTACCGGCAGTATGGCTGGATTGTAACAGGCTCAAATTTCTTAATCTTAATCTTCTTCCGAAATTTCTTTTCGAATTCCTAATCCTTTGGTTATCTAATTCAAATCACCTTTAATTCTAAACCTTATTCCGATTTTTGTAATTTCTTCCAAATATTAAACTTAAAAATATATTTATATTCTTAAATTTCTTTATAAGCACTAAAATATTATTTTATTATTTTATACTACAAAAAGTAAAATTTTAATATTATATTTACGGTTTTATTAAAACGTTACGTTTCAATTTCGTTTCCTTAAACTAACTTTACTACTTATCATTTTAACTTTAAAACTTTGATTTAATTATTTTATACCTAAAAATTAACTATATTTTTTTATTAACTTTAAGTATAGTTTTAACTAAAATTTTCTAAGTAAACTTTCATATTTTCATAATCAAACCTTAATCATACTTTCCCATTAATCTAAAACATTTCACTAGCATAAACTAGAACAAAAATTTGATGAATCAAAATCCTTTCTACATCAATCCATAATGTTCATCACTTACACAAGCTATCACCATTTCCTTACACAAGTTAACCTTCTTCTACACTCCAAATTCTTACACATCCACTTGCACACTCCAACTCTTACACATTCACTTACACACTCTAAATCACTTACACAAGTTAACCTTCTTTTTCATACAATCTTATGAACTAAAAAGTTGCCCAAAACCCATTATAAATACCCCTCCTTAGCCATGAGATCACTTACACCCCCATCATCAAATCTTTCTACCATTCTTTCTTATATCTTCACTTCATTAACATCTTACTAACTTTATACCCTTTTTATTTGTTGAAGAATCAAATGAAGATGGAGCTTGATCTTATCACTTCTTAAGCCGATAATCATCAACTTTTAAAAAGTCAAGTATTATCTTTTGGAGCTTGGATATCTTTTTCTTTTGGGTAATTGAAGATCTACTTCTTTGAAGCTTGGAACCTTGAAGACTTTCTTTTGGAACTTATTTCCTTAAGTTCTTATTTTTCTATTATTATTCTCTTACTTGGTTTAGCACCACCTTCGGAGGAAAATGGTACACATTTTCTTAACTCTCTCGTTATGTGATATTTATTTATGGTTACTCGATAATATAAAAGCATGATCAACATGATTTTATTTTAGTCATTTAAACTTTATATGGTAATATTAAAGTTATATCCAGTTTAGTGATATTTTCGTCAAAACAATAATACTTTTGGGACACTCAAAAAAAAAAAGTCATATATATGGAAATTTTTGATTAATATGATAATATAGATATATATGAATTTTACTAGTTAAATAAACTTATGTGTTTAAAATGATTTCATATCATCTTGGTGTTTTGATATTTTTTTTGTTGGACTCAAGTAATTATAAAGAATTATTAATCGGTTTATCGGTAAAATAGTCAAACAAATTTGTTAAAATGCTTAGCATTGTTTTTCTTGAAAACTCATTTCATATAGATTTTGGACCCTTAATAATTTGTCGGATTATGTTATTTTTATAGTGATGATAGATCCGTTTTACTATTTTACTGGTTATTTGATAAAATATGTTATTAAGTACTTAGAAATATTACCCTTGACTGTTATGATTATTTATGACACAATAATGACTTAGTTTAGCCTCAGGAATCTTAGTATAGCTACGAAAATTTGTTATTTAATTAAATATTAATTTATTAGATACTAGTAATTTGTTTCTACTAAAAGGGTAGAATTGTCAAAAATTTGACTAGTGGAAGTTTGACTTATAAGAATGTAAACTATTTCGGTTTAGAGTCTTGTTTGATATTGCATGATATTGATTGTATGACTCTGATAGTAAGGTAACGTCGAACCATGGACCGGCATGTAAAATCCCGGCGTCCGTGTTAGCCGGCACGTAAAATGCGGTGTCAGACAGGGGGTCCGAGAAAAACCCATCCTGTGAAGTCTCGAGCATAACAGTATTGAGAGGAGTGACGACTCCCACCACAGTTAGGAATTAGGACTACGGTCCTCACCTAACCAGACCCTTACATATATCAGTTGTCATTATTGTTGTGATCTTGTGATGTGCTATGATGGTAAAGCTATGAGGCTTAATTGAACTTGATTAAATAAGCATTAAGGTTACCAAGTATTTAGTAGCAGTAATGAACTTCTGCAAGTATTGAGAATGTAACTTAATGGCTTAGTAAAGGTCAATAATGAGTAATAACCTTCTATATTGTGCTTGATGATTATTTTGTAAGCATGATTTAACTATCGCATCATAAGCTTATTGAGAAAATTGTACTCGGCTTTATCGCTGACCGATTTAATCGGCTGTCATCCGTATTATGGATGACAGTATTTTGCAGGAAAAAAAATTAGCTCAGGTTTCGATCCAGGCCGCAACTTTAATTATTCTATCGAGGACTTAGCTTCAATGATTTTACTTGATGACTATATTGTACTTATGTTTTTTTTATCGTATTTAAGTAAACCTTATTTTATATTTTCTCAGTTGTAAGATATATTTTTACTTATGTTTTGAACATTTTTTTTTATTTCAAATGGTTTTTAGCAGTTCGGCGTTTTACACTTCCGCATTATTTATCTTAAGTATAATTATTAATGTTAATTATGTAACGAGAGTGCCGCTCCTGCTACACGTGGTATCAGAGCTAAAGTTACTCGAATCTTGGAATTTTAGTTCCATGTGACTCGATAGCTGACTAAAAAAAAAAAAAATTAAAATTAAAAAAAAAAAAAAAAAAAAAAGTGGAAAAAAAGAAAAGTATTTCAAATGATTTTCAAAACAAGTCTTCCTAAAAATTCTATTTGTTTTCTATGTGCTTATGTGACTATGTGTAAAATTACGTGCTAGATTAATTAAGTTAATGTGAAAGTTAGTCACATGTTTAAAAAAATATTTTAGGTAAGAAATGGCGTAACTTCATCTGATCACGAAGCTAGAGTTCGAGAGCTAGAAGCACAACTAGCTCGGATGGAAAGGACAAATGAGCGACTGATCACCCTCATGGAGAATCAGGCTCAAGAGGCCAATGACGACGGGAAATACTTTAAGAATATGGCATATCATCGTCCGCCGCAATACGACGGAGAAGCTGATCCGGTTCGCTTTGAGAATTGGCTCGCAGAGATGGAGAAACTTTTAGAGGTCATTAACTGTCCAGCGCACCTAAAAGTAAAGCTGGCTTCCTTCTACCTATCTGGTCCAGCAGAGTTATGGTGGCGTTCTGTCAAGGCCACTATGACTGATACCTTTTGGGATGATTTCCTTATAACTCTTCGTCAACAATTCTATCCGCCATCACTCCAACGGAAAAAGGAGAATGAGTTCTTACATCTTCGTCAGGGTCTTATGACCGTGATTGAGTACAGTTGTAAGTTCAATGAGCTATCTCGATTTGCTTCTAACATCGTAAGCAAAGAAAGTGTTCGTGCATCCCGCTTCTTTGAGGGTCTTAATCTTAAGATCCAAAAGGGGATCGGGAAGTATTCTGACTTCCGAGATCTCTACGACCGAGCGCTTGAGTATGAGAGGATCCTTGAAAAAGAGGACAACGCCAACAAAAGAAAATTTAGTGGAGGCAACAACAACAGGAACAAGAAGCCGACCAATTGGGATCGCAAGCCGTTCCAACCAACCACTTCAACAAGAGTCACAGTTTGGAAGTGTCGCTTATGTGGTAAGGATCACCGAGGTCGTTCATGCACTGGGAAGATCATCTGCTTCAAATGCAAAAAGGAGGGTCATGTTTCCACTAACTGCCGAGAAGGGATCCAGTTGGGAGCTAGTAGTACTGGTAATTATGGAGCTCCTAGTTCTTCGGGAAATGTTCAGAGTATTGCAGCTAGGAGGACTGCCGGTTTGCACGCTATTAGCAACCATGTAGACAATCTTCATCAGGCGTTTGAGGGTAAGGTCATTTCTGGTCACTTTGTTGTAGGAGACTCTTTGGCTCATATTCTTTTTGATTCAGGAGCTGACCGATCTTTTATCTCTTCTTCTTTCCTTCATAAATCCTCTATCTCTCTTGAACCTCAAAAATTTAATCTCCAAATTCTATTACCTGACGGTTCACCATTCCTGTGTGACCGTATCTTTCCTAATTTCCCACTTAAGATTTCGGACAACCATCTACCTGCCGATTTAATAGTGTTTGAGTTGGGTACATATGATATTATTTTGGGGATGGACTGGTTGGGACGTCATCATGCGGAGATTTTGTGTAAAGAGAAGATCGTTCGGGTTAAGGCTCCAGGTGGAGAATGTTTGATTAGGAAGAATTCTGTGTTTCCCATTCAGACCATTTCTGCAGTTCAAGCCATTGAGATGATTAAACATAGAGATAAGGGATATTTGTGTTTTATTGCTAGTAGTGAGGAGAAAATCAAGTTAAGTCTTGAGGAAACCCCAATTGTTTGTGATTACCCTAATGTTTTCCCTGAGGATCTACCTGGTTTACCTCCAAGGAGAGAGGTTGACTTTCATATAGATCTAATTCCTGATGCTACCCCTATCTCTAGGACTCCGTACCGTTTTGCTCCAGCTGAGTTAGCCGAATTGAAAAAGCAATTAGATGAGTTATTGGAGAAAGGTTTTATCCGACCTAGTGTGTCACCCTGGGGAGCCCCTGTTCTGTTTGTGAAGAAGAAGGATGGAACGATGAGATTGTGTATTGATTATAGGGAGATTAATAAGATCACCATTAAGAATCGTTACCCTTTGCCCAGGATAGATGATTTGTTTGATCAGCTAAGAGGCGCTCAGGTGTTCTCGAAGATTGATTTAAGGTCTGGATATCATCAATTGAGGATAGCTAAGGAGGATGTTTCTAAAACAGCATTTCGGACCCGATATGGACATTATGAGTTTTTGGTGATGCCATTTGGGTTAACAAATGCACCTGCAGCTTTTATGGATTTGATGCAGAGGTATCTTCGTCCTTATTTGGATAAATTCGTGGTTGTTTTTATCGATGATATTTTGGTATATTCAAGGAGTAGGGAAGAACATGAAGAACACTTGAGAATGATTCTGGAGCTTTTGAGAAAGGAGAAATTGTATGGGAAGTTTAGTAAGTGTGAGTTTTGGCTTGAGGAAATTTCTTTTCTAGGTCATATGGTGTCTAAGGGTGGAATTTCTGTAGATCCTGAGAAGATTAAAGCAATAACGGACTGGCCGATTCCTAGAAATGTGACTGAAGTTCGGAGCTTTTTGGGATTAGCTGGGTACTATAGGAAATATGTTGAAAACTTTTCTAAGGTTGCTCGTCCCATGTTTAAGCTGTTGAAGAAAGGGATACGATTTCAGTGGAATGAGAGGCACACAATTGCTTTCGAGGAATTAAAGAAAAGACTTACTACTGCCCCTGTTTTAGCAATGCCTGATTGTAGCAAGCCATTCGAGGTCTATTGTGATGCTTCATTCGAAGGTTTAGGTTGTGTACTTATGCAAGAAGGAAAGGTCATAGCTTATGCATCGAGGCAGTTAAGGCCACATGAGGTGAATTACCCCGTGCATGACATTGAACTTGCTGCAGTGATCTTTGCTTTGAAGTTGTGGAGACATTATTTGTATGGGTTACCGTGTAAGATCTACACTGATCATCAAAATTTGAGGTATGTCTTCAACCAAAAAGAATTGAACATGCGCCAAAGGCGGTGGCTTGAGGTTATTAAGGATTATGATCTTGAAATTGTGTACCACCCTGGAAAAGCGAATAAGGTAGCTGATGCCTTAAGTAGGAGACCGAGAGTGTCTGTGAATGCCATTATGTCTGTACCATGGGAGTTGTATCGTGAGATGCAGAGTTTGAGATTAGAGATTTGTAGTCGACACGAGGTTGGTCAGTATTTGGGAGCAATGACTATACAACCCACTTTGTTTGATCGTATAATTGAGGCACAACTTGAGGATCCAGAGATTGTTGAGTTGATCCATAGAGTTGAGAAAAATGAGACTGATGCTTTTGAGTTAGGAGAAAGAGGAGAGTTGAGGATGAACGGTAGATTGTGTGTTCCAAATCAATTTGAATTGAAGATTGAGATTTTGAAGGAAGGTCATCAAAGTTTATTTCATTTGCATCCAGGTCGAGATAAGATGATTGAGGAGATAAGAGAGATATTTTGGTGGAAAGGTCTAAGGAAAGATGTCTCTGATTTTGTGTCTAAGTGCCTAGTCTGCCAGAGGGTAAAGTTCGAGAGACAAAAGAGTTCAGGGTTGCTTCAACCGTTGCCTGTCCCAGATTGGAAGTGGGACTCGATTTCTATGGACTTTGTGGTAGGGCTGCCAAGGACCCAGCGAGGGAATGATGTTATTTGGGTCATTGTTGATAGATTGACCAAGGTCGCTAGATTTGTGCCAATGAAGAATACTTGGGGGGCTAAGCAATTAGCAGATGCCTATGTCCGAGAGATTGTCAGACTTCATGGTGTTCCGAGGACTATTGTTTCTGATAGGGATCCGAAGTTTTTATCGAGGTTTTGGGAAAAGTTGCAGGAAGCTTTTGGGAGTAAGTTGTGCTTGAGTACTGCTTTTCATCCTGCGACTGATGGTCAGACTGAGAGAACTATTCAGACTTTAGAGGATCTTTTGAGATGTTGTGTGTTGGACTTTGAGGGTTCTTGGGAAGATAAATTACCGATGGTGGAGTTCGCCTACAACAACAGTTTCCAATCTAGTATTAGGATGGCACCGTATGAAGCTCTTTATGGAAGGAAGTGTCGAGTACCTTTGTGTTGGGATTTGATGGATAGGACCATTCCCGAAGGTCCAGATGTGATTCAGGAATCCATTGATGCGTTGAAGATTGTTCAACAGAACATGAGAGCAGCACAGAGCCGACAAAAGAGTTATGCTGATAATCGTCGAAAGATGTTGCAATTTGAGGTTGGCGACAAGGTTTTCCTAAAGGTTTCACCTACAAGAGGTGTCCAGCGTTTTGGAGTTCGAGGAAAGTTGAGTCCAAAATTTATTGGACCTTTTGAGATCCTAAGGAGAGTCGGGGAAGTTTCTTATGAGTTGGCTTTACCTCCAAGTTTAGCAAAAGTTCATAATGTGTTCCATGTTTCACAGTTGAGGAAGTATGTTCATGATCCGTCTCATGTTCTAGCTCACGAGCCGCTTTTGATTGAAGAGTCTTTGGTGTATGAGGAACGACCAATCAGGATCTTAGATACCCGAGTAAAAGAGTTGAGAAATTCGAGGATTCCATTGGTCAAGGTTTTGTGGTCAAACCACGGGGTTGAAGAGGCGACTTGGGAAAAAGAAGTCGACATGAGAGAGCGTTATCCTAACCTTTTTGGTAAGTCCTAGTTTCGGGACGAAACTATCTAAAGGGGGAAAGAGTTGTAACAGGCTCAAATTTCTTAATCTTAATCTTCTTCCGAAATTTCTTTTCGAATTCCTAATCCTTTGGTTATCTAATTCAAATCACCTTTAATTCTAAACCTTATTCCGATTTTTGTAATTTCTTCCAAATATTAAACTTAAAAATATATTTATATTCTTAAATTTCTTTATAAGCACTAAAATATTATTTTATTATTTTATACTACAAAAAGTAAAATTTTAATATTATATTTACGGTTTTATTAAAACGTTACGTTTCAATTTCGTTTCCTTAAACTAACTTTACTACTTATTCAATTTCGTTTCCTTAAACTAACTTTACTACTTATCATTTTAACTTTAAAACTTTGATTTAATTATTTTATACCTAAAAATTAACTATATTTTTTTATTAACTTTAAGTATAGTTTTAACTAAAATTTTCTAAGTAAACTTTCATATTTTCATAATCAAACCTTAATCATACTTTCCCATTAATCTAAAACATTTCACTAGCATAAACTAGAACAAAAATTTGATGAATCAAAATCCTTTCTACATCAATCCATAATGTTCATCACTTACACAAGCTATCACCATTTCCTTACACAAGTTAACCTTCTTCTACACTCCAAATTCTTACACATCCACTTGCACACTCCAACTCTTACACATTCACTTACACACTCTAAATCACTTACACAAGTTAACCTTCTTTTTCATACAATCTTATGAACTAAAAAGTTGCCCAAAACCCATTATAAATACCCCTCCTTAGCCATGAGATCACTTACACCCCCATCATCAAATCTTTCTACCATTCTTTCTTATATCTTCACTTCATTAACATCTTACTAACTTTATACCCTTTTTATTTGTTGAAGAATCAAATGAAGATGGAGCTTGATCTTATCACTTCTTAAGCCGATAATCATCAACTTTTAAAAAGTCAAGTATTATCTTTTGGAGCTTGGATATCTTTTTCTTTTGGGTAATTGAAGATCTACTTCTTTGAAGCTTGGAACCTTGAAGACTTTCTTTTGGAACTTATTTCCTTAAGTTCTTATTTTTCTATTATTATTCTCTTACTTGGTTTAGCACCACCTTCGGAGGAAAATGGTACACATTTTCTTAACTCTCTCGTTATGTGATATTTATTTATGGTTACTCGATAATATAAAAGCATGATCAACATGATTTTATTTTAGTCATTTAAACTTTATATGGTAATATTAAAGTTATATCCAGTTTAGTGATATTTTCGTCAAAACAATAATACTTTTGGGACACTCAAAAAAAAAAAGTCATATATATGGAAATTTTTGATTAATATGATAATATAGATATATATGAATTTTACTAGTTAAATAAACTTATGTGTTTAAAATGATTTCATATCATCTTGGTGTTTTGATATTTTTTTTGTTGGACTCAAGTAATTATAAAGAATTATTAATCGGTTTATCGGTAAAATAGTCAAACAAATTTGTTAAAATGCTTAGCATTGTTTTTCTTGAAAACTCATTTCATATAGATTTTGGACCCTTAATAATTTGTCGGATTATGTTATTTTTATAGTGATGATAGATCCGTTTTACTATTTTACTGGTTATTTGATAAAATATGTTATTAAGTACTTAGAAATATTACCCTTGACTGTTATGATTATTTATGACACAATAATGACTTAGTTTAGCCTCAGGAATCTTAGTATAGCTACGAAAATTTGTTATTTAATTAAATATTAATTTATTAGATACTAGTAATTTGTTTCTACTAAAAGGGTAGAATTGTCAAAAATTTGACTAGTGGAAGTTTGACTTATAAGAATGTAAACTATTTCGGTTTAGAGTCTTGTTTGATATTGCATGATATTGATTGTATGACTCTGATAGTAAGGTAACGTCGAACCATGGACCGGCATGTAAAATCCCGGCGTCCGTGTTAGCCGGCACGTAAAATGCGGTGTCAGACAGGGGGTCCGAGAAAAACCCATCCTGTGAAGTCTCGAGCATAACAGTATTGAGAGGAGTGACGACTCCCACCACAGTTAGGAATTAGGACTACGGTCCTCACCTAACCAGACCCTTACATATATCAGTTGTCATTATTGTTGTGATCTTGTGATGTGCTATGATGGTAAAGCTATGAGGCTTAATTGAACTTGATTAAATAAGCATTAAGGTTACCAAGTATTTAGTAGCAGTAATGAACTTCTGCAAGTATTGAGAATGTAACTTAATGGCTTAGTAAAGGTCAATAATGAGTAATAACCTTCTATATTGTGCTTGATGATTATTTTGTAAGCATGATTTAACTATCGCATCATAAGCTTATTGAGAAAATTGTACTCGGCTTTATCGCTGACCGATTTAATCGGCTGTCATCCGTATTATGGATGACAGTATTTTGCAGGAAAAAAAATTAGCTCAGGTTTCGATCCAGGCCGCAACTTTAATTATTCTATCGAGGACTTAGCTTCAATGATTTTACTTGATGACTATATTGTACTTATGTTTTTTTTATCGTATTTAAGTAAACCTTATTTTATATTTTCTCAGTTGTAAGATATATTTTTACTTATGTTTTGAACATTTTTTTTTATTTCAAATGGTTTTTAGCAGTTCGGCGTTTTACACTTCCGCATTATTTATCTTAAGTATAATTATTAATGTTAATTATGTAACGAGAGTGCCGCTCCTGCTACACGCTGGATAGTACAGCAGTATGGCTGACTAATCTTTACATGAAAATAATTATTCTTAATAAGCATGATCGAAGCGTATGGTGCTGTGAATTGTCAGCTATTAAATTAAAACTTTCTCTTGTGTTATTATTTATTTGGTATGCGACGTTTGCTGACGTGTACTTTTGGTCTTAACGACCCTGCGAAGATGTTGTTTCCTATCTGGGCAATGACTAGCAGTAAGTTAAGTTGCAGGTCTGGGGAGTGAGGATTGACCCTCGAAGAAATAAATCCTTAGAATATAGAAGTTTGATAAGAAATAAATCATTAGAATTTCTAGTTAAGTTTGAAGAAAGTTTGGTTTTTATGAGGCGATTTTCGTTCTCAAGTTGTAATAAGTAGATTTAACTTTTCGTTCTTATCCGCTGCTAAGAATTCCTTATTATCTAGTAGTTCTTAATAACGCTAATAAAACTCGATCCGCAAGCTTCCCTTAATTTCAAATCCGTTTTTAACTGCCTTCTAACATCCTGGTTTGACTCGGACGATATATACTTGTTTTTAAAAGGTCATCTTCTCTTTTCGTACGATCCGAGTTATTCCGAGATGTTACAGAACCGCTGGGCCAGTTCACCCGGACCGGTTCCGGTTCCATGGAACCATTGGGCCGGTTCACCCGGACCGGGTCTGGTTCACCTGGACCGATTTCGGTTGCGGCCCGCGGTTCTTAGGTCCGGTTCAGGCAGTTTTTTTCCGGTGGTTTCACGGTTCCCCGGTTCGGAACTTGTCGCGAACGGTTTCGGTTCCGGGTAACTCGCTCTGTGGCCATCACTAGTCTCAATCATGCATGCTTGTAGTGTTATGAAAACAAATCTTAAACATTGTGAACACAAATTGTCAAATTCATTATTCACAGCACTTAGTAATTGTGGTACATTGTAGGCTGCTTTCTGATATTACAAAGCCTGAATTGACCTAAAGAAATCTAGGTCTAGTACATTCATGTCATGAGAATTTGGTGGTTGTTGTAAAAAATCATCGTTCAGTGCCTCCTCCATAAATTCATTGTCATTGTGTGCTATGTGCGGCTTTGCATTATCCTGTTGAATAAAAATGTGCTTTGACATTCCGTGTGGCCACTTAGCTCTTATGGTGGGTAGGACATTAGTGATGAGGATTGATCTCATGTGCTCTTTGGTTATTGATTGTATTGATTTGGTCTCTAATTCCCCCCTCTTTCTGTTCTTTGAGCTCCTTTTCGCAGGCTCTTGAGTAATAAAAGGCCATATCCCTATCTTACCATCAAAAAACACATCACCATTATTTAAAAAAATTAGATTTGCAACCGCACACATAAACATTATTTTTGGGATGAATCTTTTGGACTGACATTCCCTATGTGGTTCCACTTCACCCGGTCCTAAGTAGTAAGTCTGCAATTCCCGAGTTAGATAAAAGTGTTTTTCATCAATATGAACAATGTTATTATGTGGCTTAAACTTGAAATAATCAATGTGTTCCTCATATTGCAACTTAGATAATGCAAAACTTAACCTGTGTAGTTTGTTGTTATCATTCAGTGTGTGTTTGATTGCGTTTGTATGCTTTCTAATAACTATGTCCTTCTTCCACCTAGATATTGTTGACTGTGATACTTCTATTTGCTTTGCCACTGAATGTTGAGTGCCTTTTAGTTCAAATTTGATGGACTTGAACTTCTCATCCTCAAATTGGATTTTGTTGGGTGCTTGTCTCCCAATCCTCTTGTTGTTAAGGTTGATGGCTGTGTTGTTGTTTTTCTTTTGCTTATGAACTTCTTTCCATAATCTCGTGATTGTTTTTCTACACACTTCGTACCTAGCATCAGTTTTCCTTTCCTGTTTAATTTGCAAAATAATTTTTTCATTATTTGAGTTTTTTGTTTGGGGGACAGGTTCTTGGGTTGAGCCATTTTTGTTTCACTTGTAAGTGTAATTAATGTGAGACTATGTCCTTGGTATTTATGGCACTTTGTTTCTGTTTTCATTTATGACGCCATTGATCAATTCTACTTGGTACCTGTTCTCCATTTTTGTTTGCTGTTTGGGTTTATATTTTTGGTTTGGCGCCTGTTCAGATACCATTTATGTTTGCTATTTGTTTTTGGTTTCTGCTTTCTGTATTTTTTTGGACATTTAATTTGGATTTTTGAATAAAAATGGGATGGTACAATGACGATTTTTTAATAAAAATGAAATATTGGTTGTTTACAATACCGTGGCAATTTATGAGAATTTTAATGCATCATTTTTGGTTGCTAATGCGAAAAATCTGAAGTCGATGATCGGAAAAAAATCTGCAACCACATGATCAAAAACGATTTGAACTACATCGAATCTGTTGAAGATTTGAGAAGGCTGTCCGAGATTAAGTAATTGAACTATGTATTTTTTTTTCCGGACTAAGTATGTAATGTAATTGTAGGACGTATGTATTTTACATTATTAACCCGAACTATGTAATTTTCGGTTATTAAAAAAATAACCACTTTTGAAGGTGAAAATTATAAACCATTTTTAAATGAACACAACTATGTTCAAATTTGGAGGAAATCATTAGTCCCTTAATCAATTCATTAACAAACCCATAATATTACTCTCTCCTACCCCAAGGGTCCCATTTTGACTCACTTTAAAATCCGTAAAAAGTCAAATGGGACATTTAGGTTGCATAGGAGGGAGTATATAATAAAAAAGTATACATTAAGACAAATCTAACGAGATCTCATATGAATATATTTTATCATCTATATAGATTTTAAAAATCTTAATTAAATTTCTCTCTCCAAAGTAAAATTCTAAACGAAAAGAACATTACTAAACAAAGGGAGTATGATCTAATTTCTCTCTAGTGAATCAAAATCCTAGTTCGATCTGCTTTTCGCTGATTTCGCTATCTATTATGCTTAATTTTTAGTAAAATATCATTGATTGGGTTAGATTATACTCTATTTTCTTTAATCAAATTCGTGGCATTGTTATACGTTTAATTTGGTTATATGATTTGTGTTTGATGAGCTCATATCCCCTCCTCTCTCTGGATTGTTACTGATCGTGACATATTGTGAGGAAAAATTACTATCATTAGCTATTTTAAAGGGACAAAGTATTACTTTTTTTGGTATTTAATAGTTGCTATCCTTTATATAGCAATAATGTTTATCGACTGATTTAATTGACATATTGTATTTATAATACTCCCTCCGTTCTCTTTTGTTTTTCCCACATTTTCCATTTGGAAATTTTTAAATGTTATTCATATTTAAAATCATTATTCTATTCTAATGACTAACAGAATTCAAGAATATTATTCCACTTACACTCTAATTTATAGAAATTAAATTACATTTTATAATTCCTAATGTATTAACTTTATACACACCCAATGGAGTTTAATTGACATTATTACACTTATACTTTAATCAATAGAATCTTTATTTTTTTATATATTATTTTACTCAAGTCTCATAGTATCTAATGTGTAGTTATTATTTATATTGATTTCTTTCCAAATTTCAAATGGAAAGATAAAAAAAAAAAAAAGCAAAGAGAGTACAAAATATAATTAAGTGTGATCTTATTTGATTCGTTAATGCCTATTTCTATAATATTAACTATTTAGAACTTTTAATATTATAAAATTAGAGATATTAAAAAATAAAATTATGTATTTAATAATGTGAAGCAGTCAAAAACATAAAAACCAGAAAATTATTTAATTGTGATTTGATTGTAGTTGATTATTGCGACCTTTAATCGGTTGGAAATTGTGTTGGCTAACGGTATGCTTAAACATGTGATTCAAATTACTTGATTTGGAATATCCGGTACTTTGTTCTAAAAACCGGATAATTCATTTGTTTTTCAGAAAATCAGGTCGAATTCCGTTTTAAATTATTCATATGTTTTGCCTGGGGGCATTTAGATTCCTAAGCTTAGTATAGTGGTACACCTAAATAATTTATAATTTATAATAATTTTTAAAAATTAATGAAAGAGAAGTAGGTTTAAATAAACGAATAAAATCGAATATTCGGTATTTGGTTTAACTGGATCAAATTCAGATCACGATTTTCATTGTTTGAAAGAAAATTATCCGAATTTTCATATCCAAATCAATTCGATATCTAATTTTTTACACTCCTAGTGTTTATGGGGGAGGTGAAGTAAAGAAGATGAAAGGAGGTGGGTGAGATTTACTTCCTCATTTTTTAGTTGTTTTTTTTTCAAATTTAAACTTTTTATGTATAATTAAAATAAAATATGATGAACCAATTAAAATATGACAACATGGCAAATTAATTTTTTTTTTAAAAAAATCAATCGTCTGCTTATAATTTTCAAGAGGATAAGTTTTTAAAAGAAAATTACTACAAATGTTGGGTCTTTAAAAAGTTAATAAAACGTGGATCTTTTAAAAGATAATATCTATAGAATTAAATATTTCCTTTACTTTTTGTTTTTTCGTAATTCTACTCTTAATTTGTCTTTTATTTTCCTAAAAATCAAAATATAATCAATTAAGATTTTATTTTAAGTCATAATATAAATTTTATTATTAAAAATTTCTTTTAATGATTAGTTATACACAATTAAAAATATTACAACTAAAATTAGGAAAATTCCTCATGGTAGCATCGTACTTTTATGAAATGCAGAGGCAGCACTTTTGCAAGATTTTTCTACATGGTAGCATTCAGTTTATACCTTATCTAACTGTCATAGCATTTTCCGTTAATTTCTTGTCAATTTCCATTTAATTCACCATTTTGACGTTTCTACCCTTATTAAGTGTTGGTTGTTGTCTTTATAATTTGCCCTAAAAAATTTTTATGCTCTCAAATGTTTAATTCACCAACGCTCTCAAATGTATAGGGCAAATTATAAACACAACAACCAACACTTAATAAGGATAGAAACGTCAAAATGGTGAATTAAACGGACATTGACAAGAATTTAATGAAAATGCTACGACAGTTAAATAAGGCATAATGTTACCATATGAAAATTTCTTACAAAAGTGTTATCACTGGCATTTCATTAAAGTTCGATGCTATTATGTAGAAGTTCCCTTAAATTAATACATTTGGAAAAATCAATGAAACATTTGATTACAATAAGAAACATCTATAATCTATCTATTCTATAAAGACTACTAATGAAGAAACGAGACTGATTCATGTCAGACTCTCATTCAATATTTTTCTGCTGAATTATGCTAACGTGGCAACTGATTATTTATTGCAAATCATTTCCTAAAATACTAGAATTTATTTAAGGTGCAAAATAAGATTTGAACAGCTTTATTATTTTCTAATATGATTCGTATATTATATCCAATATAAAAGAAAATAATATTTTAATGTAGCAAAATTATTTTCCTAATTTGTTTGATAGCTGTAGAATAATATTATTCCTAAATTTATAGATCAGTGTAAATTTTTGAATAATATTGTGAAATCTGTAGAATAATGTGACTAAAATGTTAATCAATATCATTAATTTGGTAAGTATGTTAAAAATGATACAATATACTAATGAAGAGACGATTAGGACACAAGTCGACTTTATAATAAAAAAAATTTCGCTCTTTTTGTTTTCTTATTAGGAAAATATTTTTTAGCATATCATGTAATATCTTTCTGATTAGATTTGTTTAATTGATTAATTACAAAAGATTTTAAAACTTTACCTTATTTACTACTAATTTTTTGGCATATACAATCATCTAAAATATGTAATATCTTTTAATTACAATGGATAACTATCGAATAACATATTAATTATTTATGTAAATTATTAATTTTCATTAAAAAATTTGTAATAAATTAAGAAAAGAAAATAATTTTAAACGTTTTTCATAGATAATCCTGTATATTACTTACATGGCTATAATTTTTAAAGTTTTTCATAGATAAGCCTGTATATTATTTTAAATTATTTTTATATTATTTTTGATGTGTAGAAATTTTCTATTATTTTAGTGCATAATTTTATGATTATGTTTTATATAGTAATATATTAATAATATGAATTTCAATTCAATAGTAATACTTTTACAGTTTTTAAAACAAATCAATTTACAGTTTCAATATACTTAAAAAGTTAAGAGTCATATAATAACTTAATTACACATATAAAATTAGTAATTTTATATTCAAATAATTCATAAATCATAGTTGACACGAAAATCTATCTAATTAACAAATAATGAAGACATAGAAAAATATCTATTTTGTACAAAAACAAGGTTAATATAAAATATAATTCTACTAAAAGTAAAAGAGCAGTGCATAGCAAGGAATAGTAAATTGTGAAGGCTGGTGCATAGCAGCTGCAAACAATAAATTCCCCTGTCTCTCCCGCTATCTCTCTCCAAATTTCAAGTCTTCCTTCTCCTCAATCCTTATTCCCTCTCTAACTCCATTTCTAACCTTGTTTCTCTCACTTGCTCTCTATCGTCAATCACCATTTTTCCGGCGAAAATGATGACGGTATTTTCTCATTCCTCCACCTCAATCGCCGGAAAACAGATTTTTCCAGTGAACTACGAAGCTGAAGTCTCACAACGTCTCCTTGATTCTCTCTGTTCCGGCAATTTCAAGTCTGTTTCCGATTGCATCGTAGACTCTTTTCTTGATGTTAATTTCGTCGGTGCTGTCTCTCTTAAATTTCGACGTTCTGAGGTCGTACTCCATGATCATTTGCCAAATGAGATTGTTGTAAAATATGAAGAGTTTAAAACTGATGTTACACCTCTCTTCCTTGCTGTTCATTTCGGAAATCTTAATCTCGTTCGCCAATTCCTGGTAATTCTTCAATTTTTTTTTGTGATGCTAATTGGTTTTGCATTAATGAAAAATTGTCCAAGTAATTAAATCTTGTTCTATATTTCAATGTATTTCTGATTACTTGTAAAATCTTTTCCCTCCTTCAAAATTTGAATACATCATGTCAAAATTAACAAAAAGGTTTTTGTGGTCCTTCATTTGAACTCGTACTCCTGAAGTTTTTGTTTGCTAGAATTACTTTATGGTTTGAATTTCTTCTCAGTAAATAATAAAAAATAACTATTTGAATTTCAAAATTTGATGTATTTATTTGTGGCTAATTTGTTCCCGTAGCTTTATTTTTACTACACAACTGTTGCTTCCTCCGCTTCTAGTTTTTCGGTTTTGATGCGGTTAATTAATAATTAGACTCACTCCTAGTACTAGTTATTAATTTAACATTTTAAATTTTTTTGTTGACAATTAATTTATATTATTTTTTTTCCAAAACGATGAGTACTTTTCTATTGTCTTGGATTGGAAGCGCAGAGAATGTGATGTAGGAGAATAGTAACGGAATCCGCGGGTTACCTGAGTTAATTTGAAGCCTTACTTCCTTTAATTTGTCTTGAATTACTCTTACTGTGGACTTAAGAGTAAGATTAAATATTTTTTTAAGTGCAAGGCTCGTTTAACTTTTTGTCTATGCTGTCCCACCAAAAGTAATTGTGATAGGTATCTCCAAATTAATTTGCTCCAATTTTGGGTGATCTTTTCCCTTCTTTTCAAAGATTTGAAGTTTTATTTGTTTCCTTGAAAGATAATCCTATATAGTACTCTACTTCATATGCTATCATATCAAATTCTGCTAGACAATCTTCACAATTACAAAGAATATGGAGATAAGGAATTAAACTATTACTCATAAATTTTAGTAACTTATAACATATTGCTTATTTATAAACAGAAATAAACTATGACCACAAGGAAAACTAAAGAGAGTTACTTATTTAGTTTTATATTGTTTTTTACAAAGCTCTTACAATTTGATCAAAATGTGAGAAGTGCAGTGAATAGAACTATAGAAGGCATAACTATAATCGTTTTAAACTCTAAACTATTTCAAGTATAATTAATGTGGTGCGATGGAAGTTTAGTTTTAGGATATAGAGTAGAAATATAGCAATTTATTCGTCACTCTTATTTTATTTTGATTTTTGATAAATTAAAACATACTTAAATTAAATTTTGTTTGATTTCTCTTTATGTAAATATTGTTAATCTTATATTTTTATAATTTTTTATTGTACTTAATTAAAAAAAATTACTTAGAATAATTTAACCTTTTCATAATTTACCTATTGATTAACTATGAATAATCTCAACTTTGAGGAGTGTTTTTCTAGAGTAAATCCGCTAACAGGATGATTTGTTATAGCAAGTTTTTTTAACAAGAAAAACTATAAATTAAAATAAAATGTTGAAAAAAATGTTAAAAATTTAATATTTTTTTTGATTTTTCCAAATTTTTAAAAATTTTCTCTAAATATAAAATAAATTTTCAGTTTATTTTTTGGGTGAATTACCTACTATAGCAGGTCATCGAGATAGTCAAGTTTACTTTAAGCAAATACCCTTAAAGTTAAGATTAGTTATGATTAATAAATAGGTAAGATTATTGTAGAAAATCATAAAAAATTAAATTAGTTTAGATAAATTTTCCAAAAAAATATGAAGAATTGAATTAATAATTAGACATTAGAAATAGAATGGATGTATTGAGCTATGAAAAAGTTAAAGTTAAATATTTAAAATGGAGGAATTACAAAATTGAACGATCTCGAGGTCATCAACTTTCGCTATCTTAGTAGTTTTCCCTCCATAGTTCTAGATTTTTAGAAATAGTAGTACTTGGTCTTTCATTTTTTTATTTTTACACTTGTTTTCAAGATTCTTAGAGGAGGATTTCTTAGGCGGAGGGACCTATAGGCTATAAGAAGAGAGCAATTCTTTTATTTAAATGAAATTAAACTAGAAGAGATCATCATATTCAACGTCTAAACATTTACTAGCGGACCATCATAATTCTAAGTAACACTTATAAATAAGAATAAGGAAATTATTTGGATGATTATTATCATTAATATTAATAAAAATTAAAAAGGAGGAAACATGTGAAAAACTATCATAAGCAGGGAAATTAAAAATACTCAAATATCAATGCTTATGACTAAAAAATAATTAATAGAAAAAAGTATTATTTGGACAAGTTCATTAAAACAATTAGAGATTTACCAGTAATCATTTTTTACTAGCAGGAGTACATTTTACTAGTACTAAATTTAATTTGTTCCCTATAGGCCATACTAGTATGTAGTTAGGTTGCTTGTTTTATGCAGCCTTATAGAAAAGCTAAATTGTTTCTTTTTTGCATTACTTGCACACTACTTTAATAAATCTTGTTTAGAAAAGATGATAAGTATTTTATTTATAATTTACTTGGGGCTTGGACTTTATTTTTTACTTCGCGATTCTGTTTAATTTTAATTTTTAGTCTAACTTTAATTTATAATGTAAAATTTTTTATTATTTGCCTTATTATATCACATAATTCCAAAATTTATTTTGTAAAGCAATCCTCCTATATTGTCAAGAAAATAGAAAACTATACTTTTTATAAGAAGTTGCTTTAGTGTCCTATATAGGAATAGGAGTTACAACAGAAATCAATACGATTACATACACAAATATTAGTAAAACTTAATCAGATTGCAGCAAAAAAAAAGATATCAGTACTGGTCAGAGATGTTTATGCTGGCCAAATTCTGTCTATTTAATTTGTCTGATCTAAAGGATTATGAATTTGGCAAAGGGGCGTGTTCTTGGGTAAGGCCAAAAAAAAAAACCACAAGGACGTTAAGTAAACTCTCTTGGGCGCCACAATCTCTTATTTATGATTAAGCAGGAGCATAATAAATGCTTTCTAGTCACAAATTTGACTTTCCCTTAGTAAATGAATATCAATATCAATTGGAATCACAAATGATCTTCGCTTGTGTTTTTTCTTAAATCTAAAGTTTGTTGGTCAACACTCAAACATGCTGTAAAGCCCCCACCACTGATCTCTTTATACAATGTTATATTGTATTATCTCATTATCTGTTATCATTTAAGCGTGTCAATTAAATGCTAATATATTTGTGCTGTTTATCTGCATTATATAATACTATGCTTCAAAACTAAAAAGGAATTATAATCTATAAATTATTCTGCGAATTAAGTTTTTCTGGGTTCTTATGGTTCTTTCAAAATTTCTAAGTGTCTTTTTACAATTTATTAGGAGGTTTGTGGGTTAGATCACAAAAAGTCTCAAAATGACGCTGTGAGCAAAATTTTAAAATCAGGACCCACGCGAAAACTTAATAACTTTATGAAACTTTGGTATCTTGGAAAATCAACATTCTCCTCAAGCCTCATTGCTAGGACAACACAGGAAGAAGTTTGTTTTATAGAAGCACTAGGTGATTGTAAGCACATGTTATTTAATATTTTATCATATTTAACATATAATTTTACGTAAATAAAAAATATCAAAAACAGATGAATAAAAAAAATATTGGTACGCAATTTAAAATATAGGTTTGTGTACTATAATATACATTACGATGGAAAATAAAGTTAAATGATATATAAACTTAGTGAAATGGATAAAAAACTTTTATCAACTATAAATATTGAACCACTTTTTTGTATACAATATTATATGTTAAAGTATAAATATTATCATAAGCATCACATATTAAAATCTTTAATTTTTGCTTACTTTTGCCCCATGAAACTAAATATGATTGATCATGCATTAATACATATTGGTAAAAATTTAAAGTTTATGTTAGGTAATAATCAAATGATTGAATTTTAATTTTATATCTTACTCATTATTTCCTATCAGTAAAATAAATTTTAGATGTTAGTATTAGGAAACAATATCACAATTGTTATTGTCAATCCTCCTCAAGTTTAATTACTCCTTTGTAGATTTCGTCCATCTCTAAACACGACTTACTTCCCCTCAATTTGAATAAAAAAATTAAAATTTGCTAAATTAGGAAAAAAGAGATCCAGGTTTGATCAATCAAAATAATAACAATAAAAAGCAATTAAAATTTAAAGTTATAAATAAATCATTCACATTCATAGTAAAAATATGATATCAAAAATCAATAAATAACATTTTTAAGAAAATAAAAGATAAAAATAGACTAATGTTGGAAATATGGCCCATTCATCGAGATTGGTTACATGCTTTACTTCTCTCTTTAGTTCGAATTAGCTAAACCCAAAAATTCTATAGAGAGATAATTAAAAATAAAAAAACTCAATTTTTTAGATATGAGAATAGAAGAAAGATAGGGAATTTTTATGAGACAAAGATAGTACTAATCTTTCATTACAAGTTGCAATGATCTTCAAAAAATGTGATAATTAGTTTAAGGAGATATAGAAAGTTATTAATGTTACAGTAATTAATTTCTTAATTGTAGGGATTATTATAGTAGATAATCTAGATAATTAAAGGCTATTTGAGGTAATAGCGTATTCAGTACTCTAATTACTTGGCGGAAACTAAACTCATCAAAATTTGATACTATAATTAGATGGTCTATGTTTTAGCATTAGATATAATGTTTCCTTCACCCCACTATCCTAAAGTCAAAACTGGTTTTGAATTTTTCATTTGGATGAAACGTTGCGTTTTACACTCTGAACAGAGTTATCCAAACAGTTACCTGTTTTGTTTCTGGTGGTATACGTTTTTGAGGTTATAAATTGTTGTATTACATGAATACATCAATCAGAAGTCCTGAAGCATTTACTTTCTGGGTAGTTAAATATTGATAAATATGTATTTGTAATACACGTTTTTCTGGAGATAAATTTTTTCTTGCTTTTTTACGGGTTTAAATAATAGAGGAAAAGTTTTTATTTTAGTGGAATAAATTAGATTTTAAAAAGGCCAATACACTCAATTTAAAGTTAGTTTCAGCAATACAAAAGTGAAATTTGATTAGTTGAAATGTTTGAAGTGGAGATTAGAAAAACTAGGATGTAACTCTGTATATAACCAGTTACTTTCAAGTATTACTCCTTCATGGCACTTATTTTATTACATTTTCAATTTTGGTATGTCAATATATATTACTCTTTTTGACATACGAAATTTGTTTTGATTTGATTTTTATTCTAACCCACCAAATTTGCCCAATTTATATATGTGATAAATTGGATAGAAGTGCTAATGCAACAACTAACTCGAAGTATTTATGAAACAAACGTAAGGAGTGAGTTGAATCAATTTAACGTGTGGAATTTTCCTAATCTTTCATCTATTTTGTCAAAGGTTAAATCATTAAGTTGCACTAGTTATAGCAAATGTTAAACTAGAATACTCCAAACTAAATTTAGGTAAATCTGGATTCATTATGCTTGGTTGGTTTGTGCCTGTGTGGTTGTGTTAATCACATCTTCTTCAGTAAGAAGTTGATCCAAAATTGTGTGTTTGAGAAACATCCAAAGAAGTTAAGCTAATATTGCAGCGATACTTAAGGGCCCCTTTATTTGCTAGTTAACTACTTAGTTCACTGCAATATGAACAAATGTTTCTTATTAGCACATGAAACAAATGTTTGGTTTTACCTTGAACTTGAGAAACGCAGTCTGTCGGGGGAGAGGAGATTAGAAACAACCACAACATGATGGATTTCTGTAGATGTTTGATGAAATTGCATAAATTGTTTTGTTATTGTTCATAGGATTCTTCTGGTAGATGCTATTATAAGTAGATCTGAAAATATAGGTGACATGATGCACATGAAGATCCTCAAGGCCCATATTAAATTGTTCCACATCCATGAAGACAGACCGACGCTGAAGTTTACATTACAAAACTACAGTATATGTCTCTTGTACTAATAGTTGCAAAAAATAATAGGAGTACTACACTACATTAACTAAGTTCCATGCCCCTCTGTTTGTCACATCAGCATCTCACATCTTATTTGTCATCTAATGTAATTCAGCAGTAATTTAGTCATTGTTTCTTTTCTTTTTTTGTTTACTTTTCACGCAATAATACAATAGAAAAATACAACCATGTTAAGATGATATTTTCATGTCTTTATGCTAATAAAAAAAATGCCCTGTATCTATCCACATAAGTATTGAAGTTAACTGTTTCATGGATGACAGAATGCTGGAGCTGATGTAAATCAAAAACTTTTTAGAGGTTTCGCAATCACAGCAGCTGTGAGAGAAGGGCATCTTGAGATATTAGAAGTGTTGCTCAAAGCTGGGGCTTCTCAACCAGGTTGTGAACAAGCCCTGTTGGAGACAAGCATTCATGGACGGGCAAGGTTCGTGGAACTTCTTATGGAATCTGACCTTATACGGCCCCATGTTTCCCTGCATGCTTTTGTCACAGCATGTGCCAGAGGATTCACTGACGTTGTTGATGCAATGATGAAGGTAATATGCTAATATATAAACTATTGCATCACCATATCCCATAGTACTATTTTTTCTATAAAAATATTGTTTTGGGTTTTGGCAGTTACTTCCTTCTCTGGACATATCTATAGATGTCAACTAGGTGCATGAGTCTTTGTCCCTGATTAATACTCTATTATCCAATTGTATTGAATTTTTTTTTAAAGTTTTGGTCTTTTAGTTTTTGGGTCTGATTTCAACAATTTATAATCTATTAGTAATTGAACACTATTTATGATGACACATTAGTAATTGAACTTTTAAAGGAACTGAGGCAAAGTCAAAAGAAACATGGGTAGTTATTATCTTAAGATTATAAATGATAATTCAGATTAAAGAGTAGGAGTATTAAAAATTTGTTTTGTTTATATCAAGTTTAGGGCAGGGGAATTGTAATTTAATCAATGTACGTTATGTGGTGAGGCTTTTGGGCCTCCCTGTTGGTATAGTAGCTGATTGTCCCTCTACAAGTTTGAGTTATTTTATAAAAGAAAAATGTATTATTATTACAATAAAAATATGTGGTTTAGAGGTTAAGAATGACTCTAAGAGTATATAGGAATATTATTTAAATAAGGAGCAAATCTTGAGTGAGACGGTATATAAAAAGCTCAAATTAAAAAAAATGAGTATTTTAGTATTTAAAAGGAATGTTTTAACTAATTTTGTTGAAATAGTTCATTTCATAATATTTCTTAATGAGACCGACCTAAATGAAAATTTGTGATAAATTAGAGGTTGGGGATTGGGGTTTAAATCTTGACCCATAGTCTTTTTATTTAAATAATTACTTTGACTTGTTGGAGTATATAACATATTATAGAGCTTTAATCATTAGTTTAAGTTTTTAGTTGAGCTGGTTTTTTTGATATAATATCAAAAGCCAACGTGACAAAAGGTCACGAGTTCGAATATCAATCACTCCTTATTTAAAGTATTGCTTTCACATTTCTAGCCCAAAGACCTCTCGTATGAAAGGACGTATTAGAGTATATAACACATCATGGAGCCTCAACCATTAACTTAAATTTTTAGTCGAGTTGATTCCCCGAAGTAACTCCTCTAATTTATGAGTCCAAAATAAAGTAAACAATAAGATGAATCTACAAAGATACAGTTTTTGGCTGCATTAGCTTACAAGGTCAATTTGTTGTTGTAACTGACAGTGTGGGGTGAATGCAAATGCAATGGACCGTGTACTTGTTCAGTCATCAAAGCCATCTCTTCATACCAACATTGACTGCAATGGTCTCGTAGCTGCTGTTGTCAGCAGGCAAGCATCTGTTGTCCGTTTGCTGCTACAGGTGACTTTCTCGCTTATCTTCACTGTAAATTCCGCTGTGCCCATGATTACTATTTTTACCATCTCATCTTTTCTTCATAAGTTTACTCAACTTATTTTAGTCCCTCTCTTTCCAATAATTGCTTATATATAAAAGTATAAAATAAAAAGTGTGAGAAAGTAAAAAATATAAAACATGTAGATAAGAATTTTAAAAAATAGTAAAAATACTACTGAAATTAAAATTATTGTAAAATTAAAGAAATATTATACAAAATGTTTCAATTTTATTAGGAATAGAGAAAGTAACCACTGACCAACAAATTCCAATATGAAATTAACTTTTTTATTGATAAGATGAATTTAATACTTTGTTTTACTTGGGTCGTAATAATTTTTGTTGTTGTTACTTGCAATATTTTTTATTATCAATTTTTTACCTATCAAACCTTAAAATCTAACCTAATACTATCTATCTAATTCTACTTAAAGCATTTCAATTATGCATTTAATTTATTGACCTGGTTTTATTTATTTAAACTATTGAACTTTAACTTTCTTTACAACCCTAATATCCAAAAATTGAGCATAATATTATATGGAAAATTCAAACAGAAATTTAAGGCAACCCACAACCCTGATAGTCACTTGAAAATATAACTACAATAATTCCCATGTATAAATATAATTTTAGTTTCTTATATAATAAGAAATTCCGTCTATATAAATTAATCACATATTCTATTTTGGTAATTGTCTTATCCTCTTTTATTCTTGTTTACAAACCCAGTACCCATGGGCCATGGGCTCATGAAGAACCACCTAATACATGAGGTTAACAAACTTCCACTTGGATATTCTCTAGAGTAGCAAACATTACACTACATTGATGAAATTATTAAAATCAGTTAAGATCTAGAATCAAAGGCTCTATTCCAAAAAACACCACAACACTAGTAAGGGGAACCAAAATTAATTAGAGAAATATTTGAAATATTCGATCACTTGAAAATGCTTGAAAAAATTAATCAACATAAACCACTCCAAATGATTCGGCTTTTCAATGTGAATCAAAACTCACATGACTACTTGAGGTCAACATCAAAGTATTTAGTATACTACTTGAGTTCACCTCACATAAATTATGTTTAGCACAAATGTAATTAGCTAGTATTGTTATGAATGAATAAT
>NC_080063.1:6881724-6891724 GCF_026212465.1 Amaranthus tricolor
AAAATGGGGTATATACTAGGTAGTTTTTTAACATTTTGCCAATAATTTATATAACATTGCATTAGCCCAATGCAATATTTATAAACACAAATTAAACTAAATAACTAATTATTATTTTTCTTTTTAGTTTATTCTACCAAATTTGAAAATCATAACTATATTATATTTGATTTAAATTAAATAAATCAATATTATTATACCTGGTTAATGATCTTTTAGTTTTAATTGTAGTTAATTACCTAATTTAACCTTATTTCAAATTTTTATTTTAATTTTTTATTGACGTTCATAATATGTCAAAAACAAATAACTTGATATTATTTTAAATGTCGTTATTATGTACATTATTTTTCAAAAATATTGATCTTTATTTAGATCTTGTAGGTTGGATTATGAAACTTATCTCAAATTAATGTTATTTTAAATCAATGTCATTCTTTATGAAAATACGGCTCCTCCCGTTTTGGCACAGTGAAACTTATAGGTAAATATTATATCATTGATTTGTAGAGTTGTTTTTATTATTTTCCATATGAATGGTCGAGTTAATATGGCAACTATTTCAAACAAAGGGAGTTAAACTTAAATCAAGCTTTGGAAAAGAAAATATGAAGTTTAATATTTTTGCTCAGCATATAGTATTTCCAACGATTTATGGGCCTTCTAAAGTCCTGAGCAATTCACTCTTGATATACAGGCTGATGTAAGAACAGACTTAGAAGTGAAGCTTGGAGCTTGGGCCTGGGACACAGACACAGGGGAAGAATTTCGAGTGGGTGCAGGATTAGCAGAGCCATATCCCCTCACTTGGTGTGCGGTTGAGTACTTTGAGATTAGTGGAACAATCCTCCGGATGCTTCTACAGAAACATTCACCAAATACTCCTCATCTAGGAAGAACTCTTCTCCATCATGCCATCCTCTGTGCTAACAGCTTAGCTGTCAATGTGCTACTCGACTGTGGAGCTGATATTGAATGTGCAGTTAAAACAGCTTCCAACATTTCATTCTGTCCATTACATATGGCTGCTCGACTTGGAATACCAGCTATTGTCCGAGCTCTTCTTGAAGCTGGTTGTGATGTAAATTCGAGAAGTAGCTCCGGTGACACTGCTCTTATGATCTCTGCCAAGTACAAACGAGATGAATGCCTCAGGATACTTGCAACAGCAGGTGCTGATTTTGGGCTAATTAACAATGTTGGCTTATCTGTCAGCTCAATTGCTTCCACAAATAAGTGGTCCTTGGGTTTTCAAGAAGCAGTTTTGCAAGTCATCAAAGAAGGGAAGATTCCTCAAAGTAGCAATTTCTCAATCTTTTCACCTTTGCTATTTGTTGCTCAAGCAGGAAATACAGATGCTTTGAAATCTGTATTAGCACAGCCAGAGATGGACATTAATCAATCAGATCACAATGGTTTCACTGCAGTGCTGCTTACAGCCTTAAAAGGGCATGTAGAGTGCTTTCGCCTGCTTGTGTATGCCAATGCTGATGTTAAGCAGTCCACAAAATCAGGTGAGACTGTAATTACGTTGTCTGAATTCAGCTGCACGAGAGACCCATTTGAGAAGGTTTTACTCGAGTATGCCCTAGTTATGGACAACCGCCATGCAGAAGGGTTCTATGCTCTACACTGTGCGGCTCGTCAAGGTGATGCAGTAGCCATCCAACTGTTGACTAGTAAGGGTTATGATGTGAACGCACCTGATGGAGATGGCTACACACCCCTGATGCTAGCAGCGAGAGAGGGACATGCCCATATTTGTAAGCTCTTGATAGCAAAAGGCGCTTTTTGTGACGTTAAGAACATAAGAGGCGAAACTGCACTCTCGCTTGCAAGGAAGAATGGTAGAAAGGAAAACGAGGCTGAATGCATAATACTGGATGAGCTAGCTAGAAGGCTGGTAAGCCAGGGGGCATGTGTGCAAAAGCACACTAGAGGAGGGAAAGGATCTCCCCATGCTAAAATGATCATAGTGAAAACCACAGGCATTCTATCATGGGGAACATCAGGAAAGAGAAATGTGGTCTGTCGAGAGGCTAAAGTTGGCCCCAGCATGAGCTTTCTGAAGAACAGAAAAGGTAAAGGTGACGTCAATGATGCTGGGATGTTTCACATAGTGACAACCAAGAACAAGGAGGTGCATTTTGTGTGTGAAGGTGGCTATGATGCTGCCAAATTATGGGCAAGAGGAATCAACCTCCTTACAACAGAAGCTGGTTTAGTCTCCAAGCCAATCGAGATTTAAATGTTTTGTTATATTTGTGTTCTATGGATTACAATAGTGTCCTAATACTTCACCTTGAAGTATTTTTTAGTTGTATATATTTTCGAACATGGGAAGAGCGTTGAAAAAGAAAGAAAAACAATTCTCAGCAGTCAGCACATGTTCATAGAGTAAAGTAGTTCTTTGGGAAAAAAGAGGGGAATGTAAACAACGATTTGATCAAGGCAAACTAGTCTAGTCTTTTCACTAACGTTAATGTTTTCATCAGTAATAAATTGAATCAAATCAAAACTTGAACGCCAATCATATTCATGATAAATTGAAAATTGAAAAAGCATTCCAAGAAAAGCATGATCAACTCAATTGGAAACAACTTCTTTGTTAGTGTTATCACTAACAAGGGCACGTTGCGTACATCCAACCCTTTCACCTAGGTGGGAGTCGCTGTATGACATTGGGAAAATGGAATGATATTATTGTCCACAATATATAAGTGTTGCAGAATCTGCATCCTCAAAAAGCAGTATAATCCAATTTAACCGCTACCTATAAAGTCCCGGGTGGTAGTAAAGATTGCACAAAAGAAGAACGATGCATATTAACCCGAAGAGATCTCCTTCTCCTTAGCTTTGCAAATGTCCTCAGCAGACTTGACAAACTTCTTTGTCAGCTCATCAATCTAACAATACATTTAGAGTTATCATATCAACATTATGTATAAAGAGAAAAAAAACATATAGGTCGAGTATTATTAAGCTGATATTATTGATTATGCTTACTTCCTTCTCCAATCTTTTTGCACTATCTTTAGGATAACCGGCTTTCTTTATCGTATCCAATGCCTGTATTAACACAAAACCAAGCAGCAGTTACCAACTCACATGCTATTTTTGACAAAGTTTTATACCTGGTAAGAACTGATTTTAAGATATTAGTATGTGTGAAGCATCAAAATGCTTTCATCCAAGCATAAAACTTATATACGAAACAAACAGATCAATATTTTTTTCAAAACACCGCCATTTATCAATGTCAATTATAGTGCAGATTTAACCATCGTACAACACATGTGATAACTAAACAACTGTTTAAGCCCCACCCCTCTCTTTCTCCTCTATTATTCATGAACGCCCACCCCACCCCCCCAAAAAATTCCTCCGCTTCCCTTGCGACAACATCATGATGTTCTAACTCTTTTCTTTTCAATTCTGTTTTGTTATCTCATTATTCACCCCATCCCTTTGAGTTTCCGACATTTGACCCAAAAGGATAAAAAATTTAGGTCAAATATTGCAAACTCAAGGTAATCGAACAGGTATCCATCAAGCAACATATTGTTGATGGTGGTTCTTAACTCCAAAGAAAATAATTTGGAATTCACCCCTTTATTTTTTGATTTTTAGTTTTACCTGTTATTTTCTTTATTTCGATTCCTGGCTGTTTCCAAAAGGATAACATATTTGGAATTATCCCTGTTATTTTCTTAAATTCAATATGATGGGCTTTTGATACAGAAATCATGTCTTCAAACTCTGAACGTCAACCATTTGAAATGTCTAGGTTTCTCTAGAGAAGTTACTAGAGTGGTTGCTTGAGAAGGGGCTCCCTGTTAGTGTAGTTGCATTTCCCTAATTGCAGCTTATGCTAAAGTAGGGCTAACACTAAGTATATTACCTATAATTTTATGATCAAATTAGTCTTTCTTCAACTTCATCCACTTGACCAAGAAGGTTAGGCTTCTAGAAGCTAAGAATATCACAAATCATGAGATATCAGTTTCCCTGTAAACAAAGGATCCTTCACGGTGCTCTAGAGACTGTTTTCTGAATGAGGATTTGTTTATGCTATGAAATTACAGAAGGGTTTCTCCTGATTGACTAGCTGATAGCTTTTCTAAAGCTGACCTAGTGGAGGAGGTCCTTGGTGTTTTAAGAAAAACAAAGATCAGAGGATATACAACAATGCAATCTCATCAACATGGGGGTCAATTACATGAACCAAAACTACGAGTTATGTCCAAGTGTCTAACTTAGCAATTCTTGAAATCGTTGCACATGAGTACACTGACCAGGACAACCAGGACATTGAGTATTTTATGACAATAAATATGAATTTTTGGTTTTTTTTTTTTTTTTTTGGTTATGAATGTTCATAAAATATATTAAAAATTTAAAGATAAAAAAGTATTCAAGTTTATTTATTTATGATCATGCTATTTCTAATGACATGACATATGAGAACTAAAAATGCTAATAAGTACACATTATATGTCTGGAGTCTACAACTCTAATTAAGAACCCTAGAGAAAATACTAAAACAAAAGCCAAAAGAAAATATAAAAGGGGGCAGCAAATGGGAGATGTTATCAAAGACAATGTTGAGAAAGAAAAAGAATTGTAATTCTTACTCTTTCTCTTTCTCCTACCACTCACTTTATCTATCTCCTCCCTTCTTCTGTAGAAGTCTGCACTAATCGCCAATGGTGTTTGACGGGGATAAAAACTACCCACTAACAAAGCAAAAATCTAGTCTCTGATTTCTTTTGATCCTCCGTAGTCTTTAGGTAACCTTTCCTCCCTCCTGTTTTCTTGTTCTCCTCCCCCAAGTTTCAAAAGGGGCCAAGGGTACCCAAAGAATAAGCTCTACGCATTAGGTGAAAGTGCAACCCTTTAGTTGTGAGCTGCCATAAAACCCAAGAAAAAAAATAAAGGCTGAGGCAGCGTCATATTTCCTTACGAATCTTCCCCACAACTAATGGATTTTGTTTATGATAAATTTAATGGAAATAAGTCCTCTATAGTCCTACATTAAAAGGATTATGTCCTAATTTGCTATCTACATGGGGAATCATAAACAAGTGATTAAACGAACCAAAAGACTTTCAATGATGAGAAAAGGCTTATTTTTAGTTATATATATTAATCCTAATCTCCTCTTCCATTTTGATTAACTTTTCCTAATTATATCCTATAACACACAAAGAGCAACACAAGGAAACATTTAAACATCAACAAGAACTATCCCCTTGGACACCATGTTCTCATTTATAGGTCCCTTTGACGACAACTTAAATCTTCTCTATTTCTCAGCCGAAGGCATAAACACTGCACAAGGAGGCACTGAACAATCAAAATGATAGATTAACAATTTTTTGAAAAAAGTATTTGCAACAAACCTTTTGGCGAGCTCTTCTAACACTTTGCTTGACTTCTTCACTTGATTTGGAAACAACCTTACACATGGCCTATAACAAGGCACAATGAAAATGAAAAGTTCATCCCTTGAGCTCAAAAGAAGAAGTAATTGTAGCAAACAAAAAGACTTTGGACAAACCTGAATGTGCTCCTTAGTTAACCTGCGGATCACAAAGAACGACCCATACATAAAAGCTTAGGAGTGAGGAAGTCTCATTTGAGGCCAATAAGAAAAACTATAGATAATTATCTAGCAAAAACTAGGTTTATGTCACTCACGGAGGAATAACAGCTATTAATCGTTCACCGTCTGGTTTCGGATTTAAGCCTAATGGAGACGAAACAATGGCTTTCTCCAATTCTTTAATGGTCTGCAAAAGCAGTCGCATTTTAAGAGCATTATGATGACAGGTTAAAGATGCATCACATTTCAAGCAGATTCGTAATACAATAAACAAAATCAACTAAAGTACTCATCTAAAAATTAGGTCAGCTATGGTAACAAAACAGCTTGTTTGCAAGGCATAACAAAATAGCAAAACAAAGGACAGCAGAACAATTAAATCATGTAAGGAGTGAACTGTGCACTTGGAGGACCTAGTTACTTACTTGTGGGTCATAAGGAGTTATTGATAGAGTTTTTGAGTCAATGATGGTAACAAGGGCAAGTCGATTCAGATTCATCTTTACACCACTTGTTTCGACAATGATGTGGTCAAGCATTCCTACGTATAATCATAAAAATTTCATCAACTTAATAGTAAGAAATATAATCTTTGTAGAAGGAGCAGCAACAAACCTGTAGATGCTCTTCCTGTTCTTAACTTAGTTAGGTCTCTGGATAATGCTTCTAGCGCTGCCTCCATCTGTGAAATAGCAGTTGACTTTACAACAGGTCCAATATCTTCAACAACTTGAGATGTGTTTACATCATCATCAGCCTCTATACAAGTTCCAGCCAAAATACATCACATTCAGATCCATGTTTAGCTTAATCAACATATCTTTCAAGATGTATAATGCCCGTGAACACATCGGTAAAGCTCTTATGATTCGTATTTATTGTGCCAATGTTAGTTGTTAGGGCAATAACTTTTAAGATATCATATAGCGGGGTCAGCCAATCTTACAATATTTGTTGGTAGATTTTTATACAATCATCAAAAAAATTTGATGCCTATTGCAAAGCAAGAAAAAGAAACCCAAGACAACTCATGCGCACAAGAATTTTGAATTACCAACACATTCAAAAATGGCAAACATAGCAATAAATAGTGACAGCCTAAGACAAAAAAAGCACATACAGAGTTTAGATTTCAAAAACTCATAAGGATTGAGATGAATATTATTGAACTAAGACTTACGACATTCTATTATCCCAATGTCATTAAGAGGACCCACCTAGACAGGGTTTGAGGGTCAGAAGTATATGACCTTTTTGTGATAAATGTCAGGTGGCACGCCTAAAAACTAAAAAGGGGTTGTGTACATCTTTACTTGATTAATAATTTAGTAAGTGGATACTAAAAAAATCCTACAAATGAAGCAATTAAAAAAAAAACAAGGATTAAAAGGTGTAACTAATGAGTTCAAACCTTGTGGCCCATACACCCATATAAAACATCCGGATGGAATTATTTGCCTTCTTAATTTATTTAGTTGAACTTTTAACTTACCTATATAATTTCTCTATTTCAAATTGTTCATACACTTCTTGTTTTCACGTTATCCAATTATTTTTACCCTTAATATGTTTCGTTGTGCATAACTAAAACTTGTATATAGTTGACATTATGAAAATATGCATCTAAACGAATTAGATAAGACCCCAATTAACTATGATTTTTCTAATACATAAAGAAGAAAAAGTACAGAGATTTTAAATGTCATAAGTAGGTGATAGGCGTGATTATAAATTGGGGTGCTCGAGATAAGGCAAAAATTGGAATAGAGTTGGTGTCAATATGGATGAACGAACATCTAAGGATGTAGAAGAGGTATGTAGGAAGAACGATAGGATTATAAGAATGAACATTATATTTGGTAAAAAGATTTTAAATGTCATAAGTGGTAACGCACAGCAAGTGGTAATGGAGGAATCAATTAAAAAGGAAATTATGGGAGAATTTCGATGATATGCTGCAAAATATACCAATGAATGAATGGATGGAACAAAAGATTCCATCTGGACGACTATTGAAATTGATATATTCGTTCATACAACCGACTCTAATTTTTTGGGATTAAAACCCTGGCATTGTTGTTGTTGTTGAAAGAAGAAAAAGTAAAACAATATGGATCAATAGTATACAACGCAAATATAGCAACTAATTCCAATAGAGGTGTATATGGCTAATACCTTTATGTAAAACTCCAAGAAGAGACTCATTACCTTGTCACAAGATAGAGATGTGATAAATTACAAAAGAAATTCCATAGTTAAGAAAGCTCAACTCAATTCTACATGAATAACCTCAAACTATAGTGGCTAATTATATAGAGACATAATAAATACAAAGAAAAATCCATATTTTCCCATGCCAACTCCTTAAGATTTATACATACAAAGAAACGTCATGAGATATGAAGGGGTATGAACTAATTCCAATCAAGAAATCAATTCAATCATTAACCAAAAGCGTAAGCTGATAATTGAAGCCCCAATATTTGTTATATACCATGTTAAAGAATCAACTGAACCAAAAGCTTAAGATGACAATTAGAGGCTCCATGGTACCAAATAACGGCCGTTCTAACTCGACTCGGCCGAGTTGAAACGGTTTTCTAAACTAACGTTCCGAAATCACGCGAATTCATCATGGGGGATGAAAAAACGCCGAGTTGACTCGGAATTCGTCCGAGTCAGCTGAGTTGGAACAGGAATTCACAGAAAATGCGGGCGAGATTCGTTATTTTCCCGAGATACATTAAAAGGTGACAGCTTTTACAGCCTTTTCAGATGTTAGTCCCCAAAACTCCAATAATTTACAGCTATCTTCCAAATTTTACCCCAATTAAGTACCCATACTGCGACCGCATTTTTGCACCATGAGAGGCTGCATTATACATTATATACTTAATCACGACCCCTCACATGAGAGCCTTTCATTGGGATAGAAATGTGAATGCAACACAATTCTTCATCATACTTAAATCAGAACCCGTGACTTGAACATGTCCCATGTCAATAAATCAACTCAAGTCAACCAAAAGCAGAGGCTCAAAAAAATGTTATATGTTCTATCAATCCCCATACTCCTATTCCTATACTAATTTAAAGCCCACAAAGGAATTTTATATAAAGATTAAAGGGGTATTTGCAACTGGAGCCAAATAAATAAAATGATGATGAAACTCAGTCTTCAATTCTTACAGCCACAATATGATCTAAACTGAAAACACCGAAAAATCATATTACTCAATAGCTGAAACAAAGCATATATAGAAACCTCAAATCACAAAAAGCAGGAAAATCGCAATAAATAGTGAAATCCAATTCAAAAGAACAACAACAACGACAACAACAAAAAAACAAAATGAAATTGGCAACACTCACACAACTATTAAACAACAAAAAAAACGAAAGAAAGAGGAAAAGAGAAGCATACTAGACTTGCGTCCTTTGGCAAAACTCCGACGGCATTGATAGAGAAAGTGAGTAGAAGGGAAGGTCGGCGGAGTGGAGGAGGAAGGGGCTAAGAGAGAGAGGCGAGGATGAAGATCAGAACTTTGATTACGACAATGGAGAAGGAGAGAAAGAGATGAGCGATGATGACTGAGTATTCTTCTAAATGACATTCTTGCTTTTTTTTTCTTTGTCTTGCAGTTTTTGAGAGGTGAAGAGGGTTTATGAAATTTTGTACACGACTGACGACTACACCTAAACCTCCGACTGCGAGTTCCGACAATATCATTCATGAAAATTTAAAAGAAATACTTTTTTATAAAAAATGTGTATGGCTTCAAAAAATTTTAATTCCTAGTTGTATTTAGTTAATTAAATATTAGCATTAGTTATGGAATAATTTTTAAATAGAGTTGGAAAAGATAAATATTCCCACTTTGCTGTCCATTGAAAAATATTATCGAAACTGGTGTTTTAGTTAATAAAGAGCTATGTTTTTTTGTTTGGAGACTTTAAACCTCTTACGGCCTGTTTTGTTAGTATTGGAATGAATTTTATGAAGAAAATGATATGATTGAAGCTGGACAAGCATAGCCTTTAAGGTAGCCAAGAGATTTTTCAACCAAAATTACACTAGTTTTTCATTCCTATTACCACCGTTTATTACCACTATTTATTACCACCTACCAAACGGGTCGTTAGTGTTTTTGTTAAGAGTTATATCTTTTTAAATTTGGAGACTATAAGACTTTTTTTAAAAAATACTTAAAAATTCTTATCTCTAACCCCAAAAATAAATTGATAGTACAGATAATTACAACTAGTAGTAATCGCAAATGAGAAAATGCATTTTTAAATACACAATATCCACCAATGCATTAGCTATTCTCCATTATTACTCTTAACATCAATGGACGAGCTTATAGTGGTTAATTGGTGGTGAGAAAACCAATT
>NC_080063.1:6923201-6988201 GCF_026212465.1 Amaranthus tricolor
GAACATGAAAAGGAACAAGCACTTTCAGAAATTAAAAGGATTAAGAAGAAATGGATGAATGAGAGGAAGCATGGAAATCAGATTACAAGCTTTGTATTAGGGTTTTTCTTTTGTTTTTTGTTGGTGTTTCTTGTATTACTCAAGGCTAGTAATTGAAGTGTAAGAGCAATTTAAGAATAATTGTAACACTGATTTGGATATTGTAACATGATCATGATGAATGAATTAAGTTTTATTTTTTCCATTTAATTTCTTTGCAGGTATTGTAAATACACTTGTATGTCTGCTGTGTTTGCTGTTTTGTGTTTATGACCTTTTGTTTGCTGTGTTGTGTTGTGTTTATGAGCTGTGTTTGATGTGTTGTCTTTGCTGTGTATGTTGTGTTTGCTGTGTTTGCCTGGGATTAACACAGACATCAATGTACATACACAGCATTGATATGATACACACTGGTTCAAGGATCAACACAGATCCATTTGCTTACATACATATACACACTGATGAACTTACTCATTCAGAACACATTTGTTTTTCAACACACATTCAGAACTTACTCAAATCAGTATTGTTGTACTGACTCATGTTATGTATGCTGTGTTTGCCCAAAGCTTAGAACACAACATACACTAAATTTGCTGCACTTAATTCAACACAGTAACTAAATTTGCTGCACTTAATTCAACACATTACATTCTCAGTGCATACACTAATTTGCTAAAATACAGTTCAACAAGTACATTCTTAGTTCATACACATTACATTCTCAGTTCATACACTTAGACTAATTCAACACATTACATTCAACACATTACAGGTCTATATTTGACTATTTTGATCCATTACACATGAAGTAGATGCAGCATTTTGTGTTTGTTGTTGACTCATGGAGCTAAGAACATCATTTGTTGTAGATTGTTGAGTAGAAGAAGATCCCATTTTAGGCCTTCCACCCTTTGACTTGATCTTTGTTGGTGGTGGTTTCGGTGGATTCTTGCAGCCTTTTTTGTAGTGACCTAGGTCACCACAATTACCACATCTCCGTTGCTTGAATTCTTTAACAGCACACACAACCTTCTTACCTCCTTTACCTTCATCAGCTTCCTTCTTTCTTTTCCTCTTGTTAGGCCTTCCAGACATCTTTCGATATGGTGGAGGAAGTGGTTTGGCTATAGTGGTCGTGGGCCACATTTTGTGTCCTGGCATACCATAAAACTTTGGACTATACGTCTTTCGATACGTTTCTACAAGATACGCCTCATGGACGAAGTCGTTGGCATCTAATTTTCTAAGAACAATACAAGCCAAGGCATGTTTACAAGGAATCCCTATAAGGTCCCAACTTCCACAATGGCAAGTCCTATTGGCCAAGTTTACAACGTAAGAGTCGTCATTATCATCCACCTCAAACTCACACACATCCACTGGGATTACCCTTAAACCATATATTTCCTTTGCATTTTTTTCAATCATTTTGGTGATAGCTGGCATCAACACAACTTCAAAGTTACTCAACCCTTCCCTTTTGGCTGCGCCTCTTTGCATCACATATCTCCTAATCCACTCCATTAGAGAAATTATAGGCTTCCCCCTTGCTTCTACTAACACATTATTGAATGCCTCACAATTATTATTTAACAACATCCCAGACTTACTCCTATTACAAAAAGCATGCCTAGACCAGTGTTTTGTAGGAATAGCAGATAGATATTCATATGCTTCAACAGAAATATCCTTTATTTCATTCATTCTCTATCAAAATGAAACTGTAAACATAAATTATTACTAATTAGTTTGACATTATCTCATAAATTTAATTGTATACTTGATTCCATACCTTGTTGTAAGCTCTTGCTGCTCTCCAAAAGTGTTGCTTGAACAACTCTCCAAGGAACTTGATCTTGAAGTTCGCCCATATATGCCTACAGCAGAACCTAATTTCAGCTCCAGGAATAACTGAGTTCAAAGCTTCAACCAAACCCTACATTTTTCACAAATTAATATTAGAGTTATAGCATTCGTTACATTAAAAAAAGATATGTGTTAACAAGTAATTATCTTTTGCCTATCGCTCATGAAGGTGAAAGCTTCACCTTCTGCTTGAACCCAACTACTCGATGCAGTAACCGACCTAAGGTCTTCTACGAGGAGATTTAGAAACCAAGTCCAAGTTTCTACATTTTCTGTTTCAACCACAGCCCATGCAACGGGAAAGATGTTATTGTTCCCATCTTTACCTACAGCAGTCAATAAAACCCCAGGGAATTGTCCCTTCAAATATGCCCTATCAACACCTATAATAGGCCTACAGCCAGCAACAAAACCCTCTTTACATGCTGGCAAGCATATATACATCCTTTGGAACAAAGGTGGGGGTGTGTCCATTCCAATGCATTTAACGATTGCAGTGCTTCCTGGATTAAACCTCCTTATTGCTTCTGCATAATCCCACACCCTGCTATACTCTTCACTAGCATCACCATATATCATTTTCATTGCAATTCTTTTAGCTATATAACACTTAGAATACTCACTTCACAACCTAAATCTCTATTTACCCGTTTCTTAAATGCCTTTAATTCCCAAGTTGGATTTTCCCTCCAATCATCTATGTATTTCTCAGCTAAATACAAAGTAGTGACTTTGTTATTTTGGTGTTGGTGACCACAAGTGTGCTTGGGAAAATAACTCCTTATTTGAAGTGTCTCCTCATCTTTCAACTTCACAGCATGAACCTTAAAATAACACTTCTTCTCCTTCCCACAAACACAGTTCACAATTCTTGCTCTCGATTTGATACAATCGCATCTATTATAGCAATACACACTGATCCTACTTCTAGCATTATGCAGGTAATAATAATTGTAACCACATTCAATAGCATGGTACCTTAGTGCTTTTCTAAACACATATGTCGAAGGAAACTTAAAGCCTAAGGATAAATTGATCTTACCCTTGAAATCAACCTCAGGATTGAATGTAGGATAGCTACATATACCTTCCTCATCATCATTCAATGCACCCAAATCATAATCATCAGACTGCGGTTCATCATCATTACAGTATAAGTCTCTTGTTTTCTTCATCAACCTCCTTATCTACTATCAATCTAATTTCATCATCACCTATAAACACATCATCAAGACCATAAACTACATTTTCTGCAAACAAATCAAAATCATCCTCATATTCATCTTCATCACCACAACTATAATCATCATCACTACTATCCTCAACCTCATCAGCATCAGCATCTACATTTGCTCTTTCCAACTCATCCACAACCTTATGTGCCACATCAGAACTTTCAATCACCACCTCATCTACCCTTACATTACCCACCTCAGTTGGCAACTCAGACTGCTTCTTTTTCAAATCACTGGCTTTTTTACGGATTTTCAATTTCTTCATCTTATTGATTTAGCTAATTTTAAGAACCCTAATACATTATTCAGATACAACAACAATCAATTTACAAATTACAAGATATGAAACAACAAATTCAATAGAAAAAACGCAGCAAAAGGAAGCAAATTTGTAAAACCAAATAAATTTTAAATTATACCTAAAATACAACAATGAAGTACATAACCATAATTAAGTAGTAGTACATACCGGATTTTCTTAGAAATTTCAATGAGATGAAGTTACGAGATGGATGGGAGCGAAATGAGAAGTTACAGCAATGGAGTTGTCGCTGCAAATGGGAGGAAAAAAGAATGGATTTTCGAATGCTCTGAACTGAAATGAAGAAGAATTAAATAAATTAAAGTATTACGTGCGTGTCACATGCGAGTCAATGGTTAAAGATAACGATCAAAGGCCACAATCCGTTATAAGGTAGTGTTTTGCAAACAATTGTATTATATAAGGTAGCTTTTTGCAAAAATTTTTATGTAAGGTAGTTTTTTACAAAATAGGGTATATACTAGGTAGTTTTTAATAATTTTGCCATATATATATATATATATATATATATATATATATATATATATATATATATATATATATATATATATATATATGTATATATATATATATGTATATATATATATATATATATATATATATATATATATATATATATATATATATATATATATATATATATATATATATATATATATATATATATATATATATATATATATATATATATATATATATATATATATATATATATATATATATATATATATACATATACATACATATATATATATATATATATATATATATATATATATATATATATATATATATATATATATATATATATATATATATATATATATATATATTGAGTGTAAAAAAACTATATGCTGCGGTTTCCATAGAACTGTAGCATATAGGGTATTTTTGTGCTGCGGTTTAAAACCGCAGCATTTAAAAGAAGCCCATCTGCTGTTATCACTAATGCTTGGGGTCAATACCGCAGCATATAATATGGTCAAAAAAATCGCAGCATTTAAGGTTTTTTCCACCAGTAATTATTTATTTTGTTCATTATGTGGGATTTGCAATAATTTTAGTATTGTTTACAACATCTCCGTAGCTAAATGCATCATATGATCTAAAGTAATTCAAGAACTTGATTTTTGAACATTTTTTTGCTTTTGTTATATTCCAAGTTAGAGGTTTGATGTTGCAAACCAATATATAGCCCTGTAACTACAAGAACACTACTTTGAAAAATATTTTTCATTAAACACTAAAGTGAAAATTTTTATCTTTATCTAACTTTATTTTAGCAAATCAATCTCAGTTATGTGATATATTAATTTTAATTTATAAAATTCATGGAACTACTAATTGATTGCATGTCATTCCATATACTACTATGATATACAAGGCACAATATCATGTATAGATATAGTCATATAAATATAGATATAGGTATAGATAAAGATATAGATAAATTCAAAATATATGTAAATTGCCCCAAACAATTACATTTATCAAATAACTAGTTGTATTTTCCTTCATCTATACAAGCATCTCAAAATCTCAACCACCATTACCAACGATAGAGGTTCAGCAACTCAGGTAGCATAAAAACAACATAGCCATTTTCTCTGCAATCAAAGAAAACAGTTAAATTAAGGTAAAATTAATAGAAAATAATGAATCTAATATTTGAAGTTCCTTACTTTTTTAAGAATATGTGCGGTCGAGCACTTTATATGTGACTAAAACTTATGCCATCTAATTGAATACTCCCTATGAATTTGATGAATATATTCATGAAGATATAAAAAAATGAGTTATTCTTGTGAGAGACAGTTTCTAGGTGGGACAACTTCAAGTAAAGAGCTTATATTCTCATACTCCCTCTTATTCACCCTAATAGTCCCATTTGACTTTTGCACTGTTCATTAATCACCCTTAACTTGTATTTGATTATTAATCTATAAGTTATAACATAGTCAACTGAGATCTTGTTTATTCGTTTCAATGCAAAAATCATTAAAATTAACTTTTCACAATTTTTTAATTATGCACAATTAGATATATTAATAATATAATTATTAAATTGGCAAATGTGTCTAGTGAAATGGATTATAAGGCGAATAGAAGGGAATAATATGTATCAGATGGATTATTTAACCCATGTATGAGACGCAAGCATTTCTTGATGAGACCGTTGCGTCTCATACAATAATTTGTGAAAAAAATAAGTGCTAGAGAGAATCAGTTTGAGCATATTCCACTTTCCTCCATAAATACCTATGTTTGATTATCGCTGCCTCTTTCTATTTCGCCTATTTTGTACTTAAAAAAAGGTGAAGAAAGAAATTAAGTTTTATATTTATATAATGTAAGTAGAATACCGTTCCTCTTTGTTGATTGTTGGATTTTTTATATTTATGGTTGTGTTCTTGATCTTGTTTGTGATAATTGACTTGATTAAGGTTATTATTGTTAAACCTTTGTTGAGCTCCCATGCCACCTAAAGCAATTCCATTAGTTTTCTTTTGATCTCTTGCTTTGTTAAAAATGACCGTAAAGCCTTCAGCTGATGCTGGATTGTTTACATCCCATTCTCCAAATTTAGGTAATGGTCTACGTTTTGCGTTCATGCCCTGCTGCTCAACATATTCAAATTCATAATTATTAATTTTTTTTATTTTTTATTGTTAGTCAATATTCTTTAATTAATTAATGGTGGTTGCTAATTATTATATGAAGGGGTATAATTTTTTCTTTAAATTTATCAAATAAATTAATATGAAACTCTCTTCGTTCTCTTTTGTTTTATTCATATTCAACATTTGAAAATTTTACAATGTTTTCTCATTTGAAATCATTTTGTTTGTTTTACTTACCAATAGAATTAAAGGACATTATTCCACATACATTATAATGTATTAAAATTAGCTGACATTTTAATTCTCAATGTAACAACAATATTTCATTAGGTCAACGTTTATAAGTGGTTCACACCTAGGACGAAATTTAGAAACTTAGATATATGCAACCGTACCCTTGTTTGTGATAACATTAACAAAAAACTTATTTTTAAGTGACAATTGATAACGTCACGTACAACTTCATATAAATATGAAGGGGTAGACAAATTATTTATAATTATTATTTATCTTGGTGTCTACCTAAAGTTCAAATGAAAAAAAAAATGAGTGAAATTATTTTTTTCTAAAAAATGAAAGTTGATGTATATAAAATGAATCAAAAGTGATATTATATGTGCGTCAAATATTCTCTTTCTTTAGTTTTAAATTACAATGAAGTAATTAATAAATTATTAAATTATATACATTTCTGATTTATTTGAAAATGCGAATGATATTAGCAGATTATTTGTTTTGAAGGAATGTAAATTGTAAGACTTATAGTAGATGAGACTTAAAACAAGACTTTAGGTGAGACTTAAAAAGAATATCTTATATCTTTGTTTAGTAAATAATAAAAATAAAATAAAAGTTCGATGAAAAAATATTACAAAAATTAATCTTTCTTTTCTCCTTTGCTTTCATTATTAATGGAAAAAACTTCAACGTTATTTTGCATTAGTCTCAAATCTCAACTCATGTCCCATCATGCATATTAATATAAATAGTGGAAATTGACAAATGTCTAAGGTTTCTAAAATTATTTACCTATTATAGAATTTGATTGTTTTTTTAATTAAAGCTAAATTAGATAGAATATTTGTAAAATTTATTATAGCAATTTTATATATCTAATCTAGAATTTGATATATTTAATTAAATGAAAAAGTGATGTATTCGATAAATAATTTTAATAAAATCAGTATTTAAGTTTTTTCTTTAAAAAGGCACATATTCCATAAATTTTTTTCGTTGAAGTTATATTTTTATATATCTCATAAATTCGTGCATTGTACGAGTTTCTATACTAGTTCATTCGAAACATGTAAAAAACTTTTCAATTTCAATCTTAATTTTCATCGATAAACACAATTCTAGGTGAGAGCCACTTAATGAATTTTTCGTAATAAATGTAATTGTTGCTTATAGCATAAATAACCAAACCGAAAAAATTAGGGAAAATTTCATGTAGTAACCTTGAATTTTTTAGCTTTTTCACGTGCTGGACAAACATTTTATTATTCGCGTTGTAACCCTAAGCTTCTAATTTTCCATTAGGTAAACAAAAGCTTGAATTTCTTGTTAAATTTATGTTATTATTACCTGTTATAAAAACTATTTTCATGAAATAAACGTCGTGATCATCCTTATAAGCATATTTTTCAAAAATTTATTTAAAATGAGTACTTAATTTAACTTAAAACTTATCATCTATCAAATGAAAAGGTCAAAAATTTAAAGTTATGCAAATTAAATAAATATTTATTTATCACATAAAAAAATAAGTTACGTGAAATATCCTAAAGATTAGAGATCATAAAATAAAATGGTAAGTGGGTAAATAAATGCATGAGAAGAATAAACTTACCGACATCAAAGATCATCGCAGGAAATATCAATAATAATAGAGCAAGAGGAACAAATAATTTACAGGAAGCCTAGGAGAATTATGTAAATGTAAGGGCAATTAAATGAAAATCAAAATGTTATTTTGGAAAAAAAAAAAAGCAAATATTATGATGTAGATTGTAGAGGGGAGGAGAGAGAAAGGTTGATTCGTTGTAAATTACAGATATTAGCGCCCTAATTTACATTTGTCTAATGTTATTTATGGAGTGAAATTTATGTTTGTTTATAACGTTTTATATTTATTTATGGCTCTTAATCAATGACATTGATAGAAAGTTAAAATATAAGTTTTTTAAGTTAAAAAGTTAATTTTAAGTACGAATGTGTATTTCTATTTTTTAAGGTGATAATGATAAACTACTAACGAACAAAAAATAATTATTAATAATAACACTGTTTAATTATCTAGATTTAGTTAATATTAATTAACATAGATTATATGAAGATTTGCACGTATTGCACTTTTAGGTAAAAATCAATATTAAGACTCAAGTACTTATTATCGAAGTGTAATGAATCGTCATTGATTATGGATTAAATTGACATAAATTATATGATGATTTGCACATGTTGCACTTTTAGGTAAAAATCATATTTCTAATTCTTAATTGAAAATTTTATAAAATTATAAAATATGGGTCCTTAAAATAACGGGGCTCTGAGTGCTCTAGTAGTAGAGCCAACCTATCTTTCTAAACATATCGAAGTAGAAAATACACAAGTTCTTTCTTGATATTTTATAAGCAAAATGAAAGAAAAAAAAGCCCCTTTTATAGAAGTTAAGCTTATTTATGGTTTTGAGTGGGCGTTTGGCAAAATAAAAGAGACGGACTCTATATATTATAATTTTTATTATAAGTGTTGAAGTGTTAATACTTCTTAAATGAAAAAAAAAAAACTAACATAAATGATGTGAAATTTTATTTTACCACAAGCGCACGCGCGTATGTGTAACTGCGGGTCGAGCACAAGAAAGTTGAGATAAGTAATTCGCTAATTTCTATTAACTAAATTGCTCAAGAAGAATAAAGTTTAATTGATTTTTTATCTAACAACTAAGAATGCAATAAGAAAATGGGTTGAAACTATATGATGAAGGTATCTAGGGTGTCGAGAATCCCTTAAATTCTTGTATGATCAAACTCTTATTAGTATCTATGAAATGTCGGATTCTTTACGTGATTAAATATGATCTTGTTACTTTTAGACTCCCGCTCTATTGGTTAACTATTGGATTTAGACTCTATTAATTTGATTCTCACACGATAGTTTTATTGAACAAATTTATAAGAATTTAACTAAAATTTGCCCTAAAGCAAAGTTGATCCTAATTTTACACACTAGTTCTATTGACTAGTCCAACAAAGCATATTTAATTTAGGGTTATTGGCGCAATTCAATCAGTTTAATCCTAATTTGATAGACACATTCAATAATCAAATCATACTTGAATTATATGTTCAAACCCCAAATCTAGAAAATGAAAACTAGTCACTGATCAAGCTAATAAACATAAAATCACATTAAATATGATGCATTGATAATAAAAAGGGCAAAGTAGAATAGCTTACTAATTGGAGTATAAACAACCATAATTACGTCGCATTAAGTAGAAAGTAGCAATGAAAAACAATAAAACTCCGTTTGATAACCAAGGATTTCTAATCCAAGAGGAACAACATGAAAATTTAAGCATAAAACTTAAAATTTATGAAAAACTTACAACTTCTATCTTTCTAACTCTCCTAATAATTATATCTACAACAAATTATCAAAGTAACTACTCTTTTTTCCAATTAAAAATAAAATAAAACATTAAAATTCCGGAAGAAACCGCTTGCACGTGACTTTCAGTAACAGGCGACGAGTCGTTGCTCCTGAGAGACGAATCATCGCATACTCTCTGCCTACGAAAAAATCGACTTCAGAAACAATGCGCCGAGCCGTAGCTTTTAGGCAACGACTCGTCACTTTTCTGCTAACTAGCGAACTTTAAACAGCCGCCATTTCTTGCTCGGTTGTCGGAATTGGATATATGATATACCGTTGGAAAGCTCTTGAAGTCTACCTTCCAATGCCGTAAACTTTGCATCAGTACAATATTTCTATCAAAAGTTATGACCAAAGAGTGAGCATGTATCAAATTTTACCTCAAATCTTTTGCATTTTAAACACTTTTCTTCTCTTTTGTCCATCTTCATTGTAAAACATCTTCAAAAGAGCAAAAATCTCCTTAGTACACTCCATCATCATTGAAACCATAAAAACTATGCTTAAAACAATCAAAACCGCTCAAAATAAGCATGAATAACCAAAATGCATAAAGTAGCATAAATCTTCAAAATAAGCACGAAATTACTAGTAATAACCACCATTATAGAGTATAAAATGATATAAAGTGCAAATAATTGCACTCATCACTAAAAAGTGCATGTTAAATTAAGCCTTGAGGTATTGAATTAGAGTAAGGTTAAAATTTTACAAATAGCATTCTACATCCTATGTGCGCTTCTCTCGGTCAATAACTCACTAAGGTTACTATTGAGCTTTTATTGCGTTGTCATTATTCTCATACCTTAATTTCTTGATTTTTCGGTTGTCATTTTATCATTAATGGGGCGTTTTAATATCATTATAAATTATAATATACATTGATATACCCTTTGACTTGACTAAGCTTAATTGAGTTGATTAGAGCTATTAGCAGGGGCGGATCTACGTATGTGCCTCCTTGGACACGTGACCCTTGCAAAATTTAAAAAATAAAATTAAAAGAAAATTATTTTCTTCCAAGTCTAGGGGGTCAAAACACAATTTTCAGAATAGCAATGAACTTCAAAACACTGCATTACTCCCCTTCTCTCTACTCTAAAAAAAAAACAAAAAAAAAACTCTACTCTACAGCCGTCATTCAGCCCCTGCCGCCTGCTACCCTCACCGTCACCGTCACTGCCTGCCGCCGGTGGCTCAGACGCTACAGCCTGGCGCTGCTCCTGCTCGCTGCTGCTCACGCCTCACTTGGTCGAAAGTCGAGGGTCGACTGTACTCTACTCTTTACAAAAACCCTAAAAATCAAATTTTTGATTTTTTTTAGGTATTTTCACTCTTAATCGTAATCTTAAATTCTTAATCTTTTTGTTCTAATTTTTATTCTTAATTTTGATTCTTGAATTTTATTAGAATGTTGTTTCTTGATTTTTTTTTTGTTTATGTTTTTTGAGTGATTGAATCTTTGTTATTGTTAATGTGTTTGTTAATGTATTTGTTTATCTTGAATAGTTGAATTATTGATTATTTCTTGATTTTAGATATGTGTGCTTCGAGCCATATCCAGAAGATAATTCGGAGTTTATTAAGAATAATGAAATTAAGCATTACTAATTAAGAATTTTTAAACCACTGTTGTACTGTTGTTGTTTCTTAATGGAAGAAGATCATATGCTTTTTTTTTAGTGGAAGATTATATGCTTAAGTTAATAAATGTAAGGAGTGCTTGATAATCTGAGAAGTTGGAGTGCTTCATAATCAAGACAGAAATCATTCACAATCAATTAATAATTAATAATCATCCACAATCAAGCACTCCTTACATTTATAATCAAGAAAAAAAATTTCTAAACCATTATCTTGATTTATGATTTCCAAATGCTCAGTTCTGTTTTCGTTAAGAGGTTGGAGTGATTGTGGATGATTGGCCTAAGTCCTGGTTTTGATTCAGAGATGTGATTTACATAAGTAATAAAGGCAATTCGATTTTCAAGCTGGTTGATTCTTGGTTCTTGGATCTTAGTTTACAAAATGACAATAATAATGTGATCTTGAGTTTTGATGTTCTGTCCTTGTGATCTTGATTTATGATTTTTGAGGAATCACTTAAATGTTTTATTAGTGATGTAAGAAACGACGAGTGATTCTTGGATATAAAGACCCTTAATGAACTTTCCATAAAACTTATTGCGACAAGGACATTTCGTCAATTTTACAAATAAAATTCTGTAGAAATTTCGTCCATATGTTAGTGGTGCCCCAGGGGACTCTGAAGTCTGGATCCGCCACTGGCTATTAGAGTTTGTTTATACATTGAGCTTGTTTCCCTTTGTTAATACATACAATTTCATAATATCTTATATCTTATTTCCTTCTTACATTCTTTTTTACTCGTGTGTAAGAGTGGTATTTGCTTTATACCTAAAGTGGTGAGTGTACATCACCTTTGATGGGTGTAACTTTGGAAAAGTCTTGTGATATTCAAAAAATAAATTTCTTAATGCTACGACAAGTTTGTGGCACACCATATCCTTCATTATCAATCACATATTAAGTACAACTCAAAACACATTTTTCATATACTAATGTCATAAATATTATTATTGCTTATAGTCATTAAGTAGACATTGAGAAGCTTTTGTAAATGCCTATGTTTCCAATAGAGGTGTTCATTCGGGTCATCGGGTCGGTTCCGGATGGGTGTAATTCGGCTCGGTCGGATTTCGAATCAGTAAATTTTCGGTTGTATGCAACAACGGGTCATACTCGGGTCAGATCGGTTAGTTACGGGTCGGTTCAACAACGGTTGTTCGCATTATCAGGTTCAAATTGGTTTGTTATCGGTTGAAATTCGAGTCGCGTGTCAATCGAGCTCGGGTTGTCATCGGTTTAACATTAGTTCGGTTTTTTCGGGCACGAAGGGTTCGAGCTTTATTTTTCGAGTAGTTATCGGTTATGGACAACTATTGATCGGGTCAATATCAAAATAAGTTAATTGTCGGGTTTTTAATTGATGTATGCTCATTTACTTACGAAAAATAATTACCGATTGTTTTATCAGATATGGCAGATCAATTTATTTTAAGTAGTTTATATATATATATATATATATATATATATATATATATATATATATATGTGAATGAGACTATTATTTAACAATGCATCATGTTGCTACTTTTGATAATTGCTTGAATATTGAAACTCGATAATCAAAACTCGATTTGTTTGAATGAATAAGAATAATCTAAACTATTTTATAGGCCATTACATACTTAGACTTATTAGTGTTATTGAGTAATCTAAACTAATAGTCCCTCCAATTCAGAGTAATTCTCTCGATTTCTTTTTAGGCTTGTTATTAACTTATTAGAAATTTAGGATATATTACTAGAGGGAGAATTTATGCAAATTCCAAATGAGACATTTGTTTTTAATTAGAGGGAGTATAAGCTATTAGAATATACATTACTCTATTACACTAATAATCGATCGTATTTCTAAGTTTGATAATTGAAACTTATTATAATAAAGTGAATTAGATTAATCAAGTAATCATAACCATTTTATATGATATTATGTATTTATACTTATTAGTGACCTTGAATACTTTAAACTAATAAATCTATTACACTAATAATTGATCGTATTTAATTTAAAGCTTAATAATGTTCAAAACTAGACCTATTGGAGTGAATGAAACTAATATAAACTATCTTATAGTTATAGATTATCATTGACTATTAACTCAACGTTATCACTTATTACTGATCTTGAATACTCTAAAGTAATTTATAGGCTATTAATAATCGATCGTAATTCAAAGTTCACTTATCGCAATTCGATCTATTATAGTAAATGAAACTAATACTCCACCTTTTTTGTTACTTTGAATTAAATAGCCTAAATTATGCAATTTGAGCAAATTCAATAATAAAAATATTTAATATTTGATATACAATATTTATATTACTCAAATAAATTATTTTAGATAACTAATTGTCTAATTTGATGAATATATTACTCAATTGATACATCACTTATTCTAAGTCGTTGATCTTTGTATATAGACATGTGAGATCTTACCATCTTAGCAATCCATGAGTTGTATTTGCACAAAATGTTATTGGTTATTAAGATAGCACAAGGATAAGGTGTTTTAGGCGTTGGATTTATAATGCTAATATCAGATCAACGGTCAAGAAATAGACACGACACTCTCATTTGAAAAAAAAAAGGAATTTGCGTGATTGCGTGAAGATGTCAGTTCACACACTCATCATGCCCAAGTACCCATCAATTGATGAATTGAGGCAGTCGAAGAAACCCTAGTTTCTTCACCTTCACCGTCATAGCCACACACGCTCCTCATCAGTTCCTCCACTCATACCTATCAGTTTACACACTCATCATCTTCTTCGCGATAGTAAATTGCTTTGAGTAAATTGCCGGAGCAAAAATCTAATCCTCCACTGTCTTTCCATCATCTTCTTCACATTTCAGGTACAAATTGGGTTTAGAAATTTCATTTGTTGGCTAGATTATCTTGAGACTTGTACAGAGCTACTTGGTTTCATTTCCCAGATTTTGCTCTACTTCTTTTAAGTACCTAAGCTTGTCTGCACAGTCTGAATATTGTCACTTACTGTTACATCCAATGATTTTCGGATTTGATTAACCTGATAAATGGAATAAAATAGTGAGTTCTCCCTATAGCTTAGTTAGTCTATGTGTAGAGCTTTGTTTGATACCCGATCAATACCCTTTTCATATGAAAGGACATGTCCACAACAAAAGACAAAGTTAGAATATAGTGCCAAAGGAAGTAACAAGTCTCTAGATAACTCATGAACTTTCTAGAAAAATTTAATTAGGAAAAGAACAAAGCATTGAGGTTAGGAATCCGCTTAAGAGCTTCAATTACCATTTGTTGCACATATTTTCCTTCTGTGAGACAACAATATGCAACAACATATTAAATATTTAAAAATTATTAGCCCATGTATGATGTTACAAAAAAATATATATTAAAGAAAATCCACAAAATGACTTGTGTTCATAGCAGCTAACTACGTCTCAATAAGTTTTCCATCTTTTCTCATTCCATCGGTAGTTTGATAAAAAAAACTCCTAGTTTGCAACAAATATTGTGGGAATGGGTTAGAGAACTTACGCAGAAAATCACGTTGTATGAGCCATAGAAGCTTAGTAGGTTCAAAGGTAACATCTTGTCCCTGAAATAATCATATCATTGCAAACTTTTCAGCCCATTACAAAATTCGAAGCAACAACAAAAAGAGATGAAGAGTGTTAAAGTAGAAGAGAACAAACCGTCTCCGGCAAATTATAATTAAGTATAGAACTCGTAAAAGTTGTTATACAATATATTTAAGCCCTATAGAAATCACAAAACTGTGACCTATCATTTGACCTCAAATGTCTAGCTCGGATGACAAACAACAAACATAAAACGTTTTATTGAAATAGTCGAGCTTCACATTGGGATTGACAAGTGCAACACTAAGTGACACATCCAGATTAGCATACTAACAGAAAATACACCAACAGAAGGGGACAAAGCAATTTTAGAAGTTTCCACACTTCATTTAGACACTTAATGAGCAAGTACACACAATTCATCGCATAGTATCAATATATTCAGTATCCAAAAAGTTTAAACAATTCTAATGTTAAAGTTATCATATCATGCTGCCACCCTCAATATCAAAGAAAATCACAAGATTTTACAAATAGTCTCAGCATATTATTCCATTTATCAGGTTAAGCAGAATGAAGTGATGATTTGTTTTTGAAAAGATAAAAGTATAAGATAGTTTGTATTAGTGATCTTGAATATATATTAGTGTATGATTTTGTTCAAAAAATGTTTAATACTTCTTTGAAATTAGAAGATGGTTTTGAATTTGTTCGATCTCTCATTCTTAATTGTAGGAAGATGAATGCTAATGAGGCAAATGAAGCTATTGGTTTTGGATTTGACAATATTTCTAACACGGTTATTTGTTAATCTAATGGTTCAAGTACCTTATATGTTTTGTGTACTTTATCATTGTTTTGCATTGTGTTCAATATTGAGATAGATTAATAGCATGTGTATTATTTTTGTTGAAATTAGCAGCGTTTGAAGAGTTACAAATGATTGAACAACAACGACAAGATGAGATACTAAGATCCCTACAAACTAGTGTTTTTCTTGGGTTCCAATATCCTTAATTCTTTCTTGACTTCTTCTTTCAATCCTCGGAGAAAAGCTCTCATAGAAATACTTGAGAATGAGGATATCCAAGTCATTTTACTTGGACATGGGTGTTATCTGATTCTCCCATTGATACCAGAGCAATGCTTCGCCTTCCATTCTTACTGCAACTGCCACTACTTTTTCCTTCTAATTAAGCCTTTAAATTGCGAAACACTTCTCCGTGTTTATTATCCAATCTTCTGGGCCTTACCCATTAAAAAAGGGTAAGTCAAGTTTCTAGTATTCCCAATTATTTTCACCTCTGTTGTAAAATTTTGGCTATTGGGAACGAATTTTAAATCCTCCTGCATTTGTTTTGTATGTTTTTTTAGATGACTCTCATTAGGAGAAGATCCTTGTCTCCCTCCATGATTTTCTTTTTCCAAGAATCTTGCTTATCCCCCCATTAAAATGGCTAAAGATTTATCAATGTTAGCTATAAAGCCTTATGCATCTTGTCTTGCTTCTTATTGATTCGCTGCTCTAAAGCAGCAACTTCAACTTGAACTTGCCCCTCAGCCGCTCTAGATCTTGCTCAATTTGATCAAAGCGTTGTTGGTGTGTAATGTTCACCATTGAATCGTATGCTTTAATACTTGTTGTGATAATAGACTAATAAACTGTTTTTACACTTCTGTAAAATGAGGGAATCAATTTAGAAAGAAGGAACAAAAGAAAGAAAGCAAAGAAAATAGAGAAGCGAGAAGCAGGTTTCAAAGGTGGAGGAGATAGTCAGCCAATTATGAGACAATCCTTACCCTTCTACAATTTGGATTGAGTAGGGTTGTCCTGATTTGTGATTGTGGAAAAGTTTGCAAGTATTTGCGATTTGCATCAATTTATGTTCTTTAGAAACTACATAGTATGCCTTCCAATGTTTCAATCTTGAATCGTAAGAATAATGGTTTTTGTCCTGAACTAACGAATTATTCATAGTTTTAACCAACGACACCAGATTATTTATGCTTACACCGAAGATGTGATTAAATTCATAAATGTGGAGTATGTGGGAATTTCCAATGCTTGATCGCGGGTAAGTTGGATAGAGGAGAATAATGGGAAGGGTTATGGGATCCTATGTTTGGATCACAAATAAGGAGGGAAGGATTTTTAGGGGGGAGTGGAAGATTACATAAACAATTTTTGTTAAGGTTACAATACTCTATCAAGCCCCTTCATATGAGAGCACTTTGGTTGCAGCAAAAGTCTCTCTCATACTTGGACTAGAACACGTGACTTGAGTTTCTGATACCATTGTCAAGTAATAACTGAACCAAAAGCTTAAGATAACGGCTGAGACTCTATTATACGTTATATACTTAATCACCCTTCATAAAAGAGGCCTTTGGTTGTGCTAGAAATGTGTATGCATCAAAAGTCTCCTTCATAGTCGGAGAACCTATGACTTCAACCAAGAGTCTAAGCTAGCAGTTGAGGTTCAAAAATATGTTATATAGTCTATCAATTCTCTTACTCCTATACAAATTTAATTAAAGTCATTCACAAAGGAATTTTACATCCAGATTGAAGGGGTATTTGCAACTGGAGCTAAATCGTCTTCAATTCTTACAGCCACAATATGATCTTAAATGAAAAACACAAAATAAATAAATAAATAAAGAAATAAATAAATAAAAACACATTTCCTTAAGTTATCGAATTGATAGCTGAAGCCAAAGCATATATAGAAACCTGAAATCATAAAAAGCAGGAAATCGCTATAAATAGTGAAACTCAATTCAAAAGAACAACCAAAAAAACAAAAGAAAGAGGAAAAGAGAAGCATACTAGACTTGCGTCCTCTGGCAAAACTCCGACGGCATTGATAGAGAAAGTGAGAAGGGGCTAAGAGAGAGGCGAAGATGAAGATGAGAACTTATGATTACGACAATGGAGAAGGAGAAAAAGAGCTGTGCGATGTTTACCGAGTATTCTTGTATGTTTGCTCTTTACTGAGAGTTCTTCCTACAGCCATTCGTTACAAATTACGGTTTAAATTGCAAGTACTAGTGATGGCCACGATCCGGGTTGGGCCGGTTCCGTTCCGGTTCCATTTGGAACTTGATTCGAACGCTCCGGTTCTGGGCAGTTCCAAATGGTTCATGAGGCGGTTCCAACTCGCGGGTCGGGCGGGTCGGACCTTCGGTTCCATTTTTATTTTTCCTTTAAATATAATATAAAAATACTATAATAATGCGAACGTACCTTTGATGATTACTTGATTATTAACGAAATTCATTGCTTGTCATCGTTATTAAAATATTTACTAAAAAGAATGAAAAAAATAAATTAATAAGAAACGATAAAGATGATTAATAAAAAAAGGGAGAAAATGGACTTGAACCTAGTCCTCGAAGGATATACTAAGCTGTATTCGTTTTCCACAATCACAAATCAGGACAACCCTACTCAATCCAAATTATAGAAGGGTAAGGATTGTCTCATAATTGGCTGACTATCTCCTCCACCTTTGAAACCTGCTTCTCGCTTCTCTATTTTCTTTGCTTTCTTTCTTTTGTTCCTTCTTTCTAAATTGATTCCCACATTTTACAGAAGTGTAAGAACAGTCTATTAGTCTATTATCACAACAAGTATTGAAGCATACGATTCAATGGTGAATATTACAAACCAACAACGCTTTGATCAAATTGAGCAAGATCTAGAGCGGCTGAGGGGCAAGTTCAAGTTGAAGTTGCTGCTTTAGAGCAGCGAATCAATAAGAAGCAAGACAAGATGCATAAGGCTTTATAGCTAACATTGATAAATCTTTAGCCATTTTAATGGGGGGATAAGCAAGATTCTTGGAAAAAGAAAATCATGGAGGGAGACAAGGATCTTCTCCTAATGAGAGTCATCTAAAAAAACATACAAAACAAATGCAGGAGGATTTAAAATTCGTTCCCAATAGCCAAAATTTTACAACAGAGGTGAAAATAATTGGGAATACTAGAAACTTGACTTACCCTTTTTTAATGGGTAAGGCCCAGAAGATTGGATAATAAACACGGAGAAGTGTTTCGCAATTTAAAGGCTTAATTAGAAGGAAAAAGTAGTGGCAGTTGCAGTAAGAATGGAAGGCGAAGCATTGCTCTGGTATCAATGGGAGAATCAGATAACACCCATGTCCAAGTAAAATGACTTGGATATCCTCATTCTCAAGTATTTCTATGAGAGCTTTTCTCCGAGGATTGAAAGAAGAAGTCAAGAAAGAATTAAGGATATTGGAACCCAAGAAAAACACTAGTTTGTTGGGATCTTAGTATCTCATCTTGTCGTTGTTGTTTAATCATTTGTAACTCTTCAAACGCTGCTAATTTCAACAAAAATAATACACATGCTATTAATCTATCTCAATATTGAACACAATGCAAAACAATGATAAAGTACACAAAACATATAAGGTACTTGAACCATTAGATTAACAAATAACCGTGTTAGAAATATTGTCAAATCCAAAACCAATAGCTTCATTTGCCTCATTAGCATTCATCTTCCTACAATTAAGAATGAGAGATCGAACAAATTCAAAACCATCTTCTAATTTCAAAGAAGTATTAAACATTTTTTGAACAAAATCATACACAAATATATATTCAAGATCACTAACAAACTAATACTTTTATCTTTTCAAAAACAAATCATCACTTCACTCTGCTTAACCTGATAAATGGAATAATATGTTGAGACTATTTGTAAAATCTTGTGATTTTCTTTGATATTGAGGGTGGCAGCATGATATGATAACTTTAACATTAGAATTGTTTAAATTTTTTGGAGACTGAATATATTGATATGATAACTTCTGTTGGTGTATTCTCTGTCAGTATGCTAATCCGGATGTGTCACTTAGTGCTTGTACTTGCCAGTCCCAGTGTGAAGCTCGACTATTTCAATAAAACGTTTTATGTTGTTTGTCATTTGAACTAGACATTTGAGGTCAAATGATAGGTCCGAATATCACAGTTTTGTGATTTCTATGGCTCATACAACGTGATTTTCTGCGTAAGTTCTCTAACCCATTCCCACAATATTCGTTGCAAACTAGGAGTTTTTTTATCTGACTACCGAGGGAATGAGAAAAGATGGAAATCTTATTGAGACGTAGTTAGCTGCTATGAACACACGTCATTTTGTGGATTTTCTTTAATATATATTTTTTTGTGACATCATACATGGGCTATAATTTTTAAATATTTAATATGTTGTTGCATATTGTTGTCTCACAGAAGGAAAATATGTGCAACAAATGGTAATTGAAGCTCTTAAGCGGATTCCTAACCTCAATGGTTTGTTCTTTTCCTAATTAAATTTGTCTAGAAAGTTCATGAGTTATTTGGAGACTTGTTACTTCCTTTGGGACTATATTCTAACTTTGTCTTTTGCTGTGGACATGTCCTTTCAGATGAAAAGGGTATTGATCGGGTATCAAACAAAGCTCTACACATAGAATTATGATGACTAACTAAGCTATAGGGAGAACTCACTATTTTATTTCATTTATTTGGTTAATCAGATCCGAGAATCATTGGATGTAATTTAGAAAAATAAATCCTTCTAAAATACCTTCTCTCCCCTTCTATTCCATCCCCTTCCCTTTTCTTCCAAAAAGTTATCCAAACATAGTGTAAATTAAATCACGAAAAGTTGAGTATTTGTAGAAGTCAAATTTGTGTGATCGTCTATATCTACAGTTGGAACTAGACATGCTTAGAACTCTAAAGCACAAGCTATAACATCCCCAAATGATGCCTAGAATCAACTAATTCTAAGAGCATGCACATGTTCTTACTATAAGAGTAAATAAAACTAAAATTCTGCACTACGTTAATCGTAAGAGAAAATTTGAATAACAGATTAGCTTTAGAGAGAAGACGATGAAACAATTGAGATTTTTGAACTGGTGCTTGTTGGCGACTGTGGCATTTTTGAGATTTGGAGAGTATTTTTTAGGATACTTCTTCCATTCCACTCCTTTTCTTTCCCCTCCCTTCCTTTCTTTTTTTTTTTTTTTTCTAAAATTGTTATCTAAACACATCCAAAATGTTATTCAACTAGCTCAGCTTGCAAATATTTGTTTTTCATAGGGGACCTATTAGCTTAACCGACGATGTCTGAACCATCAGTTTTCGAGAGGATGATGCTTAATTTTCGTCAAACTTGCAGGTAAAGAACAAGTTCCTCATGTGGACTACAATTACTGATGTAATATTCATTTTAATATGTTATGTGTTTCCCTGTAAGGTATTATACTGGTTATCCTAAGGATTTAGGCCCATCACGTGTTATACATTTTACATCAGAACGTCAATTTGTCCAGATTCTTCACCAAGGTTACCCTGTGGTTGTTGCTTTCACTATTAGGTATATTATTGGCCTTTTCTCTTGTGGAATTTTTTTTCTGCATCTCAAATTGATTTTTCCTATTTACTTTCTATTTCTTTTGAAATTGTTGTATTGTAGGGGAAATTACACAAAACATCTTGACAAAGTACTAGAAGAAGCTGCAGCAAAGTTTTACCCTCATGTCAAATTTATGAGGGTAGGTCTCTTTTTGTTATGCTCATGGCGCTGCTGACTCGTACATTGTCAAATTTGTGAGAGTTGCTTCATTCTTCATCACATGTTTGGAGATTGTGAATCTGCATGCATTAAAAATAAATTCATGTTAAAGGGGGGATTTTTATTTTTTTGTGAACATGTTTTCAATTGATCCCGATCTCTTTCTTTCATGTAAGAATACTGGTTGCAGTAGTTGAATAAGAATGTGATCTTTCAGATCATGGCTAACCCTGCTAATCTCATCATTTTTTTTTGATATCCTAACCAAAGTTTTAGTTACCCTAGAGGTGATGGAGAAGAGGCATTGAATGCATCCATGTACTGTTTTTGTGTAAATACTTTTTTCCCTCCCTTTAGGATGCTTAGGCTCACTGTTTCACATTTCATATTTGAATACTTGTGCATTTTCAGGTCGAGTGTCCGAAGTATCCAGGATTTTGCATTACACGGCAAAAGACAGAATATCCATTTGTTGAAGTATTTCATAGCCCAGAGCAGCAAGTATGTGTTATCCTTCTGTTTCAACATTTTTATAGTCTTCTAGTATATAACTATATGAGACATTGCATGTGATCAAGGATTATGGTTCAAATATTTTTACTAGTAAGCAATAGGTGCTTGATTTATTCACCTCTGTTTGCCCGAAAATACAAAATTTTGATATATGAAAATAGTTACTCGATGGCAGCTCAGAATCATTCATATCCTTAGTACCATTCTATGTTTTCTTGTACAGGGTGCAAACCAAGCAAAGGTTGCTGATCCAAACGTCACCAAGTATTTGGTGAAGGTCCTGCCTGTAAGAATCTGTTAACTTTTTTACTCTGAACTGATGTATATTGCTGTCCTTATTAAGTATTAAATGACAAAGAAATTGAGCATTGATCAAGGCTCTTCTTTCCAAAATTTGCTATCTCTTACAAATCGATATGACCCTACTAAACATTTAGTTATCATTGCATGGCTGTTACAGCTCTAACTGCTTTGCTTTTGATGTCAATTTTCTATGCATTTCCAGTTCAATTATGACGTCAGTGCTTATGGATTTAAAGAGTTTTTCAAGCGGCACGAGATTCAAATACCTGATCAGGAGTGACAATTATCCGGGGATTGTCTACGGTTGTCAAGTTTTTATTGAGCTTAACAATGAGTAGTGCACTGTTCTGTGAAGCAGAAGGGACCATATGATGAATATCGCTGATTTGTTGACAAAATGTTTAAGAGGAGAAGATCAAATTAATCAACTTGAAGCTGTTTGTACAGTCTGATGTGAAACTCCAGCAGATGAATCCTTGTTTCCATGATGCAGAGTGCATTAATACCATGAATTAGGGTTTGATAGTTTGATGTTCATGTACCCTGTGTTACTTTGTCCTTATAAATTTTTGGGTATAAATTAGAGGCAATGTTAATGTCATTGAATTGCTTGTGCCTTGTATCATTCAATGTGTTTATCTTTATTCTTCCTCAAGACTTCTATTAAAACTCTAGACAAAACTTTTTTGTTTAAATGGGGTAGAACCACCACAAAACTTGGTCTTGGAGTGTGTTTAGCAACATATTTAAGGTAAATTAAATGGTCATCTTTTTTATTTCTCATTTTTATTTCTCAGTTGAAGCATGGATCGCTTTTTCTAATAGGAACTCGAGTTTGATTTTCTTTGTCCTACTTGGTTCCCTAGTCATTCTCTTAATTTAGCTTGTGCCCAAAAAATAATGAGTTAAATTACTTATGGTGACAGTAATGATTAACATTATTTGGCAATTACAGCTATTTCAAATAAAATGACTAAATTTTTTTACTTACAAATTTGATTAACAAAAATTTTTTTTTATCATAAGATAGGTAGAGTAAAAGGAAAGAGTTAGATAAGAATCGAACTTATGATTTTTTTTGAGTGATAGTTGCTCTTTAATTTATCTTTTAAAATCCGTTCTTTCAAATGATCCACTCATTCAGTTGCTCCATCTGTTTGTCATGACATTTCATTCACTCTCCTTAATATAGTACTCAAAGTCAGTACGGTAGTTAGTAGTTGGACTTGGTAGTAAATGGAGTATTATTATTGTTAATTCTCTTACTGCATAGAAGTGAGTATTAATGCTCAAATTGGTATGAAACTTATGACATATCATCATCTTCTATATATCCTTATTTAAGAATCTGGTATGAGGTTCAATTTGAGTGATCCTTTAAACAATATCAATGTTGGACTAAATATTGTCTGATCTGTGGCTAATACTAAATATCACCATGTAAGGAACATGATTATTTTTCTTAAACTGTAAAAAATGCCACTTATAGTTACTATGTATACAAATCATGTCATTTATTTGATCACTTAACATATATAAATGACAAGCAGTCCTATAAAGAGGTGATGGCAACGGATTCTTCACCTGACTTATATTTTTAGTAAGAATGAAGCAATCAAGAGAAATAGCTTATATTATCATAGGTCTTCTCTTAGTTTACCGTTCAGTTAACATCGTTATGGCGACCAATCGCCTTCCCTTTGTGTTGAAGCTGCAAGATAAGGACCCAAACCATTATGTAGTCACAGTTACAGGTAAATTAACGAAAATTCTTGCAATCTAAGCATATCATTAAGCATCATTTAAGTTCAAAATTGAGAGATTTCGATCCTCAGCTTGTTTTTCTTTTTTTGTCTCAGGTTGCAATAACGACTGTGATACTACCTGCTGTTATTGTGTTATAAAACAAACACCAGTTTGTGTTCAGTGCTGCAATGAAGATCCGTAAACAGCTGTTACTACTATTTTGTACAATACTCATGTAAATGACTAAAGATTACAGTACGAAAATTCCGTCCCATTTCAGATTCAGAAGAAACTGGAAATCCTGTTTAGTTTTCTCTTGATTTTTTTATAGCAGGTTGTAAGCTTTGTAATTATTCCAGAAAAAAGGGCATTACAGGAAAAGCTTCTAAGTAGATTATTACTTTTACTAGTTTTGCAAAGGCTATATTTGTGTACAAAGTTCTCTACCACATGGTTGCACCGAGTCGGATGCAGACCCCGATGAAGCATACAAAAATTAAAGATACATGATCGACTCATGTAATCGTGAACTTAATTAATTTAAAAAAAATCATATCGATACTTGTGCGTTCCTTGATAGTCCCAGAAAAACGGCAGCAGATGCGATCTGCACCTTCAGATCAGCAACATCAACATCGTGACCACCCTCAACAAGACCCCACTTGTCCACCTGTAAGTTGAAAAATTATGCAACCGAAAATTAAAAAGATATGGGTTAATGAAATCTTAGAATTAAATATGTACAGTATTTGTGAACTTCCCCGTTATATGAAGATCATGAATGCAGCAAAGCAATGTCAAATAGAAATAGGAGTATCATGTTAAGGACGGTATGGATGGAGGGGACATGTTTAAAGGGTTTTGTTACTGAAAACTAACCTGCAGATCTTCTTCAAGACGAATCAACTCAATAGCCTCCTCTATATCTAATCTGCCACGAATTACAGCAATGGCAATAGTTAAAGAATGTGCTGATGCCGTCAATGCATCAATGGCTGCTAGTTCACAGTCATCTGCTCTCTTCAATATGCATTCTATGGCTTTCACAAGGCCATCGTCCTGCTTGCCACCAAAAAAACTGGAGTACACTATAGGTTTGTACCCAAATTCTGATTCCAACCACTTAAGTAAAGGATCTATCTTCTCAACTTGTCGTTCTGCAAAGAATCCGGGAGAGTTTATGTGATCAAAATTACTCATTCAAGGTTCTCAGAACATTCCAACAAAGTTCCACCAGTATTACTGCCATGAAACATAAGAGATTGCAGAATAAATAAGTACTTCACTCAACACTCCTTGACTGCTAGCTGTAGCTGCTAATTGCTAAACATCCTTGATTTATAGTCACACTTTTTATGAGAATATATATGACTAAATGTTTCTTCAAATAAGTTTACATAGTGACAAAATAACACACCATTCAACAAGTATGCCACACTAGATTCACAATAAAAAGTCAATTAAATGGCATGAATAGTCGGATAAGGAGTTTGGAGTAAGTTGGTTTTCTTGTGTTACTCAATGGGTTAAATTGGATTGGACGAGCACCCAAGTTTAAATAATGAGTTAGAAGTAGAGATGATAAAATGAGTGGACGAGTATAGAGAACCCCAACTCCATACCCATAACCACTTAACATAATCATATCCACCACCAAGCCACAGCCATGGCAAGTAAAAATTCTCTTACCCACACCAGCCCATATAAATAACATCCCAAAACATCTACTTTAATCTTGCAAGATTAGTGGGTTTCTTGCATAGTGCAAAATATTGTACAGCGGTCACTGTTGATCACGTAACACAGAAGGTTTTAAGCTTATTGTGGCCTATATTGCAGTCACGGTAACCTCAAAAGCTTTTACAACGTGGTTGAAAGGCGATGATCACTCCTTGAAAATCGAACATACCTCCAGTAGTTGCAGCAGACAAATAAAAAAGGAATTCTCATATTCAAATAAATTAGCAAAGAAGTTGCTAGAACAAAAGATCTGCTCCTAACTCAAGTTTCACTAAAGACCCAAGAGTCAATTGCTTGATTCATTTGTCTTTTCAACGTGAGAAAGATTGCACTTTGGTTTCATGTACTCCTCAACCACAATAAAAATGACAGAAAAGATTGAGTAAACTCATAAAGTTGAATTCTCATAATCAATATTCAACTGACAACTAACTAATCAAAATAGAGGTGCATAGAAGGTTTTGAAACTTTCACTAGGTATCTTGGAGTTTGAATTTTTCACTAATCACCCAAGGATAAGGTCGCATACATTCAGCCCTCAAACCCACCCAGGTGGGAAACACTTAATAGCATTGGAATAATTTTATGTAATGTACTTTATGTTGGTTCATTCTTTTAGTTTTCCTCCTTAGTTTTTCTTTCAATTTTCCTCTTCAATGAATTTGTCTAAGTTAATCTATGTTCTTAAATAATGTGATAACCATTAGACATAAGGCCTTATAGTGTGCGTTTAGGTACTATCTCGTGTCAATGGAATAGCGTTATGTAATGTTATTTTTGTTGGTTCATTCTTTTAGTTTTCCTCCTCGGTTTTCTTTCAATTTTCCTCTTCTTCAATGAATTTGTCCAAGTTCATCTATGCTTTTTAATAATATGATAACCATTTAGACATAAGGCCTTACAATGTGCGTTCAGGTACTCTAGTGTCATTTTGCAATATTAGTGTCTTATATAATAATAACAAATGTTTTGGATCTTTAATGCAACAATAATATGATTTCCATATTGTTTTGAGCATTAAATATGTAAATTGTTTATAAACTTTTGAGAAAAAATGTACGCCTCACTACCGCCCTCGCGCCTTTTAAAACTAAAGAGCGTGAGTGATCCATGTGTGTCTACTTCAAGTATCTTGGAGATGTCGTTAATATCTTTATTGCTTTTATTCAAAACCAATTTTCCAAAATAATAAAGGGTTGATTTCACGGGTTTCAAAGCTAATATGTGGCTAGAAATTTCAGGCAATTGTTTGCAAGTTCAAGCAGATGTTTTAACGGAATTTCGAAAACAATTTTATTTCCTTATTTGATCCATTTTTGACGAGAATCATCACGATTTAGATTAGTCAAATCTTAACTCTTTTTTTTTCGGTAGATTGCAATACAAATTATGGGAAGATTATGTTTCCAAATTTTGTGTAATTGTGTAAGCAACTAAGCATATAATCAATTGTCTATATTAGCAATTAGAGAAGATTGTTTGCTGAATATTACTTGTATGTTGAAAAGCGACGAAGAGGAAAAAAAGAAACACCAATGACAACAGTGAGGGAACGCCAACACAAACATGAGCCATTGCCGGTTCAAAGGGCTTTGTAAGGACAAGTGAAAATAATCCACTAAGGGAGAATTGTGTCATACCAAGTGTCGTGTAAAAGATGGAGTTTATGATCTACTTCTTTATGGAGTCAACATGACCAATGCCGTTTCCAAAGACTTGATGGATCGTTTAGGATTAGAGACATTGAAATTCCAAGACCCTACAAACTGAGATGCCTCAATTAACAAGGTATTCTAAAAACATGTTGTGTGATGTAGTTGATTTGGATACTTGTCATGTGTAGTTAAGAAGGTAATGGCAAATAAAAAGGCTTTTGGAGCCTTGATGGCTACACAAATGTCTATACCATTAGTACAAATAGGGTAAAGAAGTTTTCTTAACAACCTAAGGTAGTCACATCACAAGAAAGTTCGAAGAAAAATTTGATGACTCAATAAGGGACAATTGAAGAATTTTGTTTGGCCTTTGGAGGAAATGCACACCAATTGCTAAGCAATATGAAGATTGGGAAGGAAAATTTGAGGACTTCAACAGAAAGCTCAATGACATGAATTTTGTCAATAAGAATTCTGTACGACATTGTTGTGTTGTTGTGTTTCCATGATCATTAGTTCACAATTCACACGCACAACCAACGGGCAAACGGAGTTTGCATATAAAACTTTGGGTGTTTTATTGCATGGTTTGGTGAGTAACACTAGTAAAGATTAGGATGTGAAGCTAAGCCATGTGACTTTGCCTATAATCGCACTCCTACAAGCACTAGACTACACTGTCTTTTTGAGGTTGTATGTTAAGTTAACCCACATATATACAAATAGACCTCATTGCTCTCTCTAGAGATGAACATGTTCATGAAGATGCACGTGAACATGCAGCTGCAATGGTTAACCTATATATATAAGTTTGGGCTCAAGTGAAGATGAATGAAGCCTACAACAACAAAGCTAAGAAGAACGGTCAACAAAGAACATACATGGCATTTTTAGTTTACTTTGCACTACTGGTGTATTTTAAAACTCCCACCCACCGAGTTTGTGTGAGCCTGTGAGGTTATTCACATAACTTAGGGAGTAGGAGTTAGTGCTTGAGTGTTCCAACTACTTGAATAATCGTTTACAAATAAAGTCCAAGTTCTCCCTTACTTTGCACTAGTATGAATGAAGCTATGCCACATAAGCGCTGAAACTATGGCCTTGTTTTGTATTTGGCTTTTGGCAAGCTTTTAAATTGCCTTTTCGCTTATTGACAAGGCTTTATAGTGAGAATTGAAAATCAAACAGCTGACAAGGGAATTTCACTTTCTTTTTGCTACTCCATGGACAAGTTGGTTATTTCGCTTAAAACTGACGGTCACTAACGAATATAACGAACAAAAACTTTATAAAGTTATTACTGTTCATAACTAAAACAACCAGTATATAGAAATAGGTAACAGTATTTTTGGTGGAAAATCAAAGATATGTCGCCAACACTCGGTACCACTCAGCTTGGTGTGCGAAATCAAATAATCAGATTCTTCCATCAAGCTATAACATGATTGTCTCATTTGTATTGACATGAATGTTTCACCAAAATATTTTGTAGTACTCATTATAGTTGGTTACATGAGCCCTACAAGGCCCTTGCCACTTGGTATTGTCACTTTCATTCTAAGGGTAATCTTATGGCAACCACTGAACCTCACAAATGCAGCACCAACAAACAAAAATAAATCAGCAAGGTTGAGCCTTCCTTAACGGTTCCCCCAATGCTATTAATGCTATAGGAGTTTTGCATCTTCACAAGAATAGAGGGATAATATTCATCAAATTAGTACAAAAGTCAAAACAATATTTACACCAAAAAATTGCATAAATGCATTATAATAAGGGAAAGGAGTAATAACAATCAGGACCACTAATAGAGGTTGAGGTATCAAGAATCATACCATAAACACCTCTGGTTAAATCATTGTCCTTTGGAGCACGGCAAAAAACTAAGTCCTGATTGAATTTGCTCATCAAGTTATCGATTATTTTAGGGCGAGTGACGGGGACTCGTTCTAATGCAGTGCAAGCAAGCTTCATGAGTGGCATTGTAAAGGGCCTTATTCCATCTGTTTGCTACATATTATGCCAACAACCCAGACACTCAATTAACACCAAAACCCCAATTCAATTAACATATTACAAGCAACGCAAATCACAATTAAAAACAAATAAAGCAGACAACAAGAAATGAAACTAGCAAAATGACCAAATATATAGTACCATTCCATTCTAATCAGTTAACCCCAATGCCACTAAGGGACTCTCCCACCTAGCAATCTTTTTATTTTGTAAGTAAAAGCGCCCATTTGCAAAATGACCCATTACAAAGAAACTGTTTCCGATCGACCAAATAAAAAAAGCCCAATTGCAAAATTTGACAATCAAGATTAAAAAAACCCTAATCTTAGAAGAAAAAAGAAAGTAACCTGGAAATCCCATTCAGCAGCAATGGCTTTAGCAAGAGAAAGAGTAGGGAGTTTAAGAGGACGTTTGGTAGGGGTTTTAAGAGTTCGATAATCCAACATTACACTCCATCCATTTCCATCATCAGCTTCTCTTGTTGTTACTTTCTTGTAGAATCTCTTCCCAACAACTGATCCTGTCATAAACGACATTGGCATCGTCACTGACGACTTCGTTTCCTTCGTATCTGGCCTCAAATGTATGTTACTATCCCCACCGTCTGATGAAAATGTGAAGGAGTCAGATTGATCAGCGGTGGCGGTGCTAGTAGTATTGGCGGCCGCGACGTTGAAAGGTCGGCGATGAGTGGTTAGGGTTCTTAAAAGTTGTGAGTTGATTGATTTCAAGGAATTCCTTATGATGCTTGATGCCATGGATTCAAAGTTTGGTATTGAATCTTTGAATTTGATTCAATTTTGAGGGATCAATTGAGAATGTTTGGGTTTAATCGTCCAGAGTGAGGGTTTCGTTCGTTAGGGGTTTATGAATCAGTTGTAACTTCAAGTCTTCAACGAACAAATCGGGGTAAATTCAAGCATATTTTAAAAAATTGGTAAAAAAAAATCTCTGGAATAATCTGCCCATCCTTAGTGAATAATCGCTATTATCATTTTATTTCTAAATAATTTAATTTTTATATTTTTTTTCCTAAAAGTACTACTTATTGCATCTTAATCGATTAATATACTAGTTGTTGGTTGTCGCACTTCTTTCTTCTTATGCATCTTTATTGGTCTACTCTTAGTACTTTTTTGGTGGTAGGTATCTACAGTAATCGGTTAAAATATGACAAGGAATACTATCAGTAAAAAATATATAAAAGTTAAATTATTCACAATAATCAATAATATTCATAGCAAAGGCAATAGATGGATTATTGAGGATAATTTTCTTTAAAGAAAAATAAAAAATATCTAAATTTAACTTTTAGCCTAAAGTAGGAGTAATAGTCCTTAACAAAATTAAAATTAATAAGCACATTTAGTTATGAACATTTTTTAAAAAAGAAAAGTCATTACTATTAACTCAAAGTAAAGTACACTATTTAAAGTAACTTTCATAATCTCAAAAAAAAAAAAAAAATAACTTTTCATATTAAACCTTTAGTCTTTTTTTTCTTTTCTCTTTTAATATACATATTTCTTTTAAATATAAGGTGTTACACTAAAACCTATCTAATACTCATTTCAACTAGATTTATGAGATATGCATCATTTGAATGAAATGATCATGACATTTATTTTTTGAAAAAAAAAAATTATAATAGACATAAATAATATGATATGTATGTTCTCGATTTTCATGATAATAAGATAAGATAATAAGTTAGAGTATACGTTTTTCAATTGTATTTGCTCATAAGTAAGGTTGAGAATGATTGCTTGCTTGGGTATGGTGATTGGCTTGACATTTAGTTTACCTTATAGTTATTTTTTTTTGGAATATTCGCTATATTACGTTTATTGATAAAACTTATCATTTAAGGTTATTTTATGTATTGCATTTATAAGAATATAGATGCGAAAAGCGGACTAAACAAAATCACATGCATATTATATTATGAAATATCAAATATAGTAGAATATCACAATCTTAATGCGTGAATTATACCTTATAAGATCGAGTATAAATTATACCAAAACAGAGACAATAAAATGTCAAATATCACTCTTCTAATATTTGGTTCACAAGCACCGGTCTTGATCATCACATATGCGGTATATTAATAAGGAATAAGAAAAACTACTTTCTTATTGATCTTAAAGTTTAGAAATAGTTGGTTGCAATGCAAGAGTCAGCAAACGTTATACGGAAACAATGACATACAAATATTTTTACACAAATCCTTGTGAGACAGGGTATTTTTAAGAGATCATCTCTAATTGGTCTAATCCACTATATATTTTTTAAAATATTGGAAATGGGCATTAATCTAATGTATTTAGCTTTATAATTTATCCTATTTATATTTAGTATTCACACTTGATTCAAGGACATCAATTCCTTTAACGACTAATATATAAGAAAAAATATAATTAAATGAGATGTTGCTTGAATTATTAATTACATACTTTTATACTATTAAATTTTTATAATTTTTAGTATGATAATGCAATATATAAATGATAATAAATAACAGTAAATTCCATAAAACGTCAAAAATAGCAAATATCATGAAACAGAGAAAGTAAACTAGTTTAATAGGAAGATGTGCTGTACATGTCAAGAAACCAACTCAACCAAAAGCTTACGTTGATGGTTGAGGTACTAGGATATGTTATATACCTGATGAAGCGCAAGATCTCCTCATACCTGATGCTTAATATTTCACTTTAAATGACTGGTAATTAAAATTCGAACTATTAACTTCTTGTCACGATGACTTCTGATACTATGTCAAAAAATTAACTCAATCAAAAATTTAAGCTGAAAGTTGAAGTTTGATATGTTATATATTTTAATAGAACTTGTACGTACTTGTGCATGTGATTCTTGATGCATATTAATCTTGTAAGAAAAAGTGACTCACTTTTTTATTAAGAACCTAGGGGCTAGGTGTGATAAGGTTCTTGTAAGGTTCCCAATTAGATTTGATGATTTATTTTGCTTTGATTTAAAGCATTAAAAATAATATAAATAAATTTTAAAATTATGATAATTATTTATTAATTTTTTATTGGCTGAATTTGAGATATATTTCTCAAGAGATTAGCTATAAAGTAAATAAAAGTGTGGACTTACAAAGCTTTTAGAGTGAGATATATGCAAGAAAGATTTGAAAAAAATCAAATTAAAATTGTACATTCTCAAGAACCCTTCCAAAAACCTCCCAAGAGAAGGTTTTATAAGAAGTAAGAACCGGTCTAATTGATTATAAATGGGTTGACAGTTGAATTTAATTTAATTTTTATTCATTTTCTTTTATCCTCACCAGCCCCACCCTTGATTATTTACAATATAAGCCATAAGGTGACTAGCTATAAAAGAAATAATTTTAAAGGAAAACGTTATTTTTGAAAAAACAAAATTGTTTTTTATTTGGTTAAGAAAATAGTTAGTTGGAATTTGGAAACGTCAATTTCAATGGATATTACTCTTAAAAAAGCAATGGTAGGATAACTTCAATTACTACCTTAAGAGGCTTCCACAAGACATTACAAAAAAATAAATGTAAAACATTCTTGTTTCTGATTCTGATATTTTATAGTCTTAGGCAAAATGAAAAAAATGATTACTTTTTATAGAGGGCTGATTTCGGTTTTTAACAAGTGTTTGACAAAAGTAAAGTTATAATTTTATAAGCGGTGTTCTACGTCTCACATGACAACATTGTTGTATTGAAGTATTAAGTCTTTTTGAACTCTAAGCAAATTCCTATCTTGTCTAGGCTTTAGGACGACTCTAACGTAAAAATTAATATAGTACTCCCTGTGTGTCCATGAGTATACAACAACTAACGACACCTTTTCACAAATATTAAATTAATATTTAAAATATTAAAATTGTGCGAATAAAATCAAATAAAGAAATATATATGGATAGAGATTTAAAAAAAATAATAAAATTAATTAAAATAAAAATATTATAAAATAAGAAGATATACTATTGTGGTATTGTGATAGGGACAAAAGTAGTATTGTCTATTGACAATGTCAATATTAATTTATTTATCTATTTACTCCTATACTTACACTAAACATATTCTTACGCAATCTAATGTGTTTATCGGATAGCTTATATTTAGAGTTACACAAAACTAAAAAATTATAAAAATTTAATATTATAAAAATATGCGACGTGACGAATAAAACAAGATTCCACATGACCATATTTTTTTATAATAGCCAAAATATGTAAATTTTTATAAAATGATAAATAGTGTAAAAGTTGATTTGATACAATTGATATGAACGAAGAATGTATAAACTTTAGCAATCGAAATATAATTTCACTTGCTCATAAATAATAATGGAGCACACCGTCAGTGACCGACAAAATTTGATGAACAAATAAATAAATGCAACCATAAACTTAACTTCATTAATTCAACTATAACGAAATAATCCCAATATCATTTTCAATATCGTATTTTTCATTATATTGAAAATCACAATCTTATTATCAAAAACAATCACAGTATTACGCCTACAGTTTTAAGTGGTATATTTATTACCATTTTTTTTTAATCTATTCACCTAGTGGTATATTTAAACAATAAATTTAATAATTATTTTGAATTTATTAGAAATCATGAATCCTTTTCTATAACATGTTTTGATCAATTATTCGTTCATTTTTTTTAATTAATTTGTTAATAATATATTTGTGCATTGCACCGACACATTTGCTAGTTATTATTGATTTGTATTTTATTATTGATCTATAAGTTACACAACTAGAAACATTTGCAAGAAAATTTTGTTTGATTTTTCTCGATCAAGTTTATTGATATTAACTATTTAAAAATTTTAATAATACTCTTTATCACCAAATTTGCCCTATTTTTTATTTAATTATCTCCCACCAAAATTTTCCAATTTTTTTTGGTCATGACTAATACATTTTTATCTCATTTATATATTTAACTTAATATCTTTTCATCTCCTCCATATATTTTTTCACTTTTTAATAATATATCACGATAACTATTTTTTTAAAAATTTTCCACCAATTGCTTTGGGCAAATATTCGTGAGAGAACAGAATACACAATTAAATATATTAATGAATAAATTAGTATCAGGCTTTGAAGATAATGTTTCCTTCCTTTTTATTCGTCCTACAAAATTTGCTCCTATGTTGAGCTTTGACTCACATCCGCCACCTTCATTCTTTAACTTTTATTTATATATTTAATACATTTTTCATTTTATCCTTATATATTTGCGCTCTCCCATAATATATCAATTTACTCAATTTTCTTCTATTAAATAGCTGAGATAAATAGTAGTACAAACTACTACAAATTACAAAGGAAGTAAATGCAAGTACTCCAAATAATTGGTTTATAATTGTTTTCTTAGTAAAAAGTTGGTAGCATAAAAAAAAAGCTGAGAAAGAGAAAGGAGAAAGGAAGGTGTTTGACAAAGAGCTGATAGATAATTATAGTGGTTAATTTTACTAGTTGATTTTATTAACTGTTTTGATTAATTGATTTTGAACCCGCTGCTATGAGCAGCTTGTTCAAAAACAACTTATTCCTATCAATAAGTTGTTTCAACCAGTTAGTTCATCAAACACTAGCGTTAGCTAATTTGACCACCAAAACCTCCTTTTATTTCAAAATAAGCTTAAGTTGTTCAATAAGTTAAGTTGCCAAAACACCTTAAGGTTATTGAAAAAAGAGGTAAAGTGAAGGTGACAATTACCTTTTAATATGCCTATTCCTCTTTTATATAAAATGTTTATGTTAATTTTAAAAAGTTTATTATTCTGAGAGTGTAGATATTATCTTATTTTTTATTGAATAATAAATTTAATAAAGAAATAAAGTAATAAAAATAATAAAATAAAAGTAGTGACAAAAACATGAGGATCCAACATTAAAATAAAGTTAATAAAAATCACGTAGACGCCATAAGCATTAATGTAAAATTAGTAAAAAAATATATGAGAATCGTAAGTATAAAAAAACTGATTAAAGTGAAAATATAGACATCCGTACCAAATTTAAAAGTACATCAACACATACTTCTGCCGTTCTTAAATACTTGCTACATTATGATTATTGAAACTATTTATCGTTCAAACTTATTTTATATATTGCTGCTAAAATATAGTCAATTAAGATCTAACTTGAATCGTCTAATTGGATACTTTTATAATAACTTGAATCGTCAATTGAGATGTTTAAATCAATATACAAAATGATCAAAAATAAGACAATGAACTACGTAAAAAGTCAATTATGACAAGCATTTTCCCCGATTTTTTTACTTACACCAAAAAATCTTTTTACGCAATATAATATGTTTATCGAATTATTTTTATCTAGAGTTATATGCTACAAAAAATTCCAAAAATTTAATATTATGAAAATATGCGACGAGACGAAATACAAGATCTCACATGAGTCATGACCATATTTTTTTCTTGTATAATAGTCGCAATATGTAAAATATCATAGCATGATAAACAATGCTGAATTGGGTTTGTGTGTAAGTAACAAAAATTGAAGAAAGTATAATGAAAGAGAAGAGAAAATATTAACCCGTTGTAAAATATTTGTAACTCATTGTAACATCCCGTATGGAGAAGTTAGGGGTGTTTGGTTCTTAGCTTTTAACTTAGCTTTTTAGTTGGCTTTTGGCTTGTTGGTTGGTCAAACAATTAGAAAAAACGTTTTTTAAATGGCTATTAAAGTTGCTGCAAAGTTGGCTTTTAAGCCAAAATGAAAAGTTGCTCCAGTTAGCTTTTAGCTTATTGATCTATTTTTTCTCAAATAAACAACCAACAATCAATATTCAAATTTACCAAACATCTCCACAAACAACTAACTTTTTCAGATAGCTTAAAATCCAATAGAAATAACCAGCATTTTCAACAGATCAAACAAACCAATTAAAAAGCTAACAGTCAATTGCCAAATAAGTCGTAGTAAATTTGGTTGGTGGAGATGGAGTGGGGCCAAGCGAGGTGAAAAAAAGGCAAAGAACGAAAAATGAAGCTAGTCTGTAATCCTAGATTTCATCAACAGTTACGGCTGTGTTCCGCTGACTATTGTTTAAGTAGTTGAAGCACAAAAAAGCTGCCCCACGTTATGCATCCGTCTTGATGCTTTCAATTCCATCATCAAACCTCTCTTCTCTTTGAGATCTGCAAGTCTCTTCTTGTTTTCCCCCTTCCTTATTTCTTTCACTGTTCATTTCACGTGTTCTTTGCTCCCCCAAAGTACACTATTTTTGTCCTTTTTTATATCACCTTTCTCTTCATTTGATTTCATCAATTTGCAGCTTTATTAATTCCTATTCTAGGTATCTATTTTCCCTCTATTTGTTCTTGCTTCTTTCAGGTCCTTCCTTATACAACTTCTACTTATTGCCTTTTACTTATTTGCTTTTTCTTTAATTTTTTCATTTCCTGTATTATTAGATTATTAGATTATGGTAACTTTGATTTCATTAATTGGGGTAAGTTAGGTTGGAGTATCTTTCTCTGGTAAATAGAGGTGTACATTTGAATGTTCGGTGGATTCTGTATGATATCTTTGGTCGGATTGATTTTGATCTTTTGATATTTATGTGCGTGTTATTTCAAGTTAAGTCGAGTGATACTTATTTTGGTTATTTGTATTACATTAGAATGTCTAAGGGGTTTTGATTGATTTTGTTATTTTGATATTTATATGCGTGTTATTTTAAGTTGAGTCAATTGATACTTATTTTGGTTATATGGTTTAATTCTAAATAGAGGTGTACATTTGCATGTCTGGTGGGTTTTGTATGATATCTTAGGCCAGATTAATTTGTTTCTGTGAATATGTAAATATGTTTGACAATCTGATTTAATTTTTTATATACTAGTTATTTACGAGTCAATTAAGTGATACTCTATTTTGGTTATTTGGATCAATTTTGAATAACTCTATTGATAATAGAATTGAAGTCGGAAGCCTTCAACCACTACACCGGCTCATGAATAACGATAATTTGGATTGGAATGTGCCTCAAAAATTATATGCTATATGGGTTTTATGTGGAGTTCACTTTTGTAATCTGGGTTTTTATATATCTATTAATAGTAAGAGTATTATGTTTCTTTCCATTGTTATGCTATTTGTGAGTTTTACCCTTATAGTAACTATGTCTATGCTACATAACTCTACTACTACAGTACTACAAATCTACATATAGACTGGATATAGACAGAAATAGAAAGAAAAAAAAAAAAAAAAACAGAACTTTCAAGCTCCTGCCATTTTTGTGCATTGAATTGTATTTGTAAAACAAAAAGTAGGCTTCTTTTTAAAGCATTATGGTACAGAAATGTTTCTGCATATAAATTACAAATTGATTACTGTTTTTTTAATTAATGAAGAGAATCTGATTCATTTGTCTCTACTATAATTTTTTCAGGTCTGATTGAGAATATTATTTTTGGTACTCATATTTTAAATCTAATCTTCATAGTCATCCTGTTTTTGGCTGATTGAAATGCAAAAATGGTGAAAAAGGGAAAAATTGCTCTATATCGAGGGAGATTGGACGAAACACTAGCATCTGATGATCTAACGGATGCGAAAAAACTAAGAAATTTAGTTAAACATCATATTTTACAATCATCAGATAATAAAACATCAGGTTGGCAATTCTTTTTTAAGTTTTTGTTAGTTTTTTGTGTTTTAGTAGCCAATTTCTAGTGTCTTTTTTGTTACATTTTATTTTTTTATGAAGTTAATTTGTCTATTTATGATCTTGCAGAATATATTGATAGTATTACAGATAAAAGAACCCCAGAAGTATCGAATTTTCTTGAGATGCTGAGGAGTGCATCTGAAAATTATAATGCTTCATCACATGAGACTCATCATGCTACTTGGAAAGTAAGTAACCGATTTTTTTGGCCGTGAAGGACTATGGAAGGTTTTGAGCATGTTTAACATGTTTGACTGGGACTTAATACTAAATTACGCAATATATATTAAGTGTTTAAAGATATAATATCATAATTAATGAAATTGCATAGGGGCTTTAAAGAATTTGTCAGTATTTAATCTGCCTCTGTGAAGGACAAGTTTGTAAATGGAATTTCATACCTTAAATGCAAAATAACCAAAAACCACGATATTTTCGTACGCAGTTTTGTGTTTCCGACTGTAGGTTATTCTTGATCTAGAATACATAAAGGGATGTAGTTAAAGCAATATTTAGCTATTGTGAGAGTTTAGTGGTTTAATTCCTCATCCATTCGAGAGAGAGCAGGGGCAGAGCAAAAATTGGCAAATATTTTCAAGACCTATGCACTTTGGATATTTAAGTCCTCTATTGTTTCATATCATTTGATATTTGAGGCCTCCTGTTTTTAGGTTAGACGGTCGGGCATGTTGTACATGTACATGCCCAGAACCTCCCCTAGCTTAGAGAGATGTATGGCTTAATTGTGAGAGAAGTTTTGTCATGTCCGTACATGTGAATTTCTGTTATTCAGAGGTTTAGAGAATTTTTTTTGAGCGAGTCGTGTGATTTATGTGTACTCGTTGGCACCTCTAGTCTCAAGGTTGAGATCAAATAATAATTGGATTCTCTTCTTTGTTTTCAATTTTTGTCTATGATTTTTTAGTCCTTCCTCTGTGATTCGGAACTTATAGACATAGTTTTTGTTTTCTTTGATGAATTTCGTTTCCCCTTTTATCGATTTGATTTTGTTTCCATTAAAGATTAGGCCAAACTTTAGCATACATTAATACCATGCACTATATTACACTTTTTATAAGGTTCAATGAATGCTGCTGAATTAGTTGTACTCCTTCATTAGTTGAAACAGGATAACGAAGATTTTCGTGTCATGTACCGAGAGGGACCCGTAGGTTCTCCATTTCATTCACTACTTGTCGAAGGTTATATAGATGCTCCTATGGATGCTTGTAAGTGAAACTATTGCAGTCAAATTATATTTATATAGCATCCTTTCATTCTAATATATCACTCAGTAATTGAAACGTCTTCAAAAATACTCCGTTTTGCTCTTGGTAGGTTTATGTGTTTCCTGGGAATCAGCCCTCTATCCACGATGGTAACAATTATTCTCATCTTTTTGTGGGTGAAAACATTTCCGTTGTTACCACTTGATTGTTTCTTTCGGCTTATCCGTCTAGGTTTCCTGAAACATTAGTTCCAACGTTCAAAGTTGCAGAAGCAAAGAGTTTACAGAAGGTCCGGATTGGTGAACAGATATCTTTAGTGAGGTTTGTAATGCATTATTATTAGAGTATATAACATATCCTGGGGCCTCAACCATCAGCTTAAGCTTTTGGTTGAGTTGGTTCCTTGACATGGTTTCGGAACCCAACGTGACAAGAGGTCACGGGTTCAAATCTCAACCATCCCTGATTTAAAGCGGAATATTCAGCGTCTTTGTGCATCCACACTTCTAGCCCTATGGGCTCTCGTGTGAGGGGGCGTGTTAGAGTATATAATATATCCTGGGGGCTTCAAGCATTTTGGTTGAGTTGGTTCTTTGACAATTATCTAAGTTTTTTAAAAGTTATTTTTCAGTACATATACTCGAACACATTTTGTATTGTATATTGAATGTTCTTTTACTCGTTGGAAGAAAGGGTGAAGCTTTCGTGGCCATTGTCAACTCGAGAGGCTCTTCTCCACTATTTTGAGTTTGAGTACTTGGAAGGTGATCTTCTTGTTGTACTCTTAAACACGGTAATTGCTTACATTACGCTAAGCATGAGAATCTGTTTTAGTTTCGATGCTGCTAATGTGAAAATAAAGGTGTTAAATATTCAATTATGTGTTGCATAGATTCCTGATCCGGACAACATTCAAATGGAAACACATGGCTTCACCAATGACGGAATACCGAAAGCTGATAATACCGTAAGGATCGACATAGTTGGAGGTTTTGCCTTGCAGAAAGTGACAGAAAACAGGAGTTACTTTAGGTGTGTTATTCCTACTGCAATTGCCTTTTCATCACTACCTATTAAGCATTTGATTCTTTCAGGTATTATATTGTATCAGATTGTCTTGGTTGGTGGTATCTTATAAGTAAATTTATAATTATGAAAAACCAATATAGACACAAAACCCGATTTTAAACTGACCCGAAACACCTGACTTGAAATCAACCCAATGACCCTTATGAACACCTTTACTTATAAGTATCTTAAGATTTTGTCTGAAGACAAATTTACTATTTTGTTATGCTGTCGTTATACTCGACATATTTGCTATGTCCTGCCCACAATTGAATGCAATGACTATTAGTGGTTATCTGCTTGATATATCCTGATGGCAGAAAAATAAAATTACCTATTCCTGGTTATTTTCATTCTTCCTTAACTCTGACCCAGGAAATTTTCTTATATGTGGTGAGCTGAATTGGAAAAGAAATGGATAAAGAAAATGAAAACGTATTTATTGCAAAATGTTGAAGAGTAGGAATTGGATATGTACGTATAATCCGGAAGAAAGTTTCTTTAAAGCTGTTATTAACTAAGAGAGACGGGTAAAAGAGGTGTTCAAAAAATTACAAATTTACAATTATCGAGAGGTTTGATTGGGAGAGAAATACCATAATACCCGAAGCACAATGTTCTGAAATCAGGTAAGAATTACATATGACCTTCATAAAAATGCAAGAAGTACCAAGACTAGTGAGAACAATAAAAAATTAAATCAGATGTTAGCCCTGCTAAATGCCTGACTGTTTTGATGACCGAATGAATGCTTATTTACTGTTTTGTATATATGTTTATTTAGACTGCTCGTCTTGTCAGTTTGTCTTTTGACTTGAATCTACTTGATGTTCGTAGGACAATAGGTAACTTGGACGTAAAACTGGACTTTGTTCCTCCATCGCTTATAAATTTCATATCAAGACAGTTGATAGGCAGTGGTTTCAGGTTCTATAAAAAGGTATCGACAGCTCCTCTCTCTGCATTCTGATTTTGAAGTATTGAGAAATCCCAATTAACAGAACTAGTGTCACGTAATTCGCTAATCTCCTGGCGAATCACAAAAGAAGAAAGTGATTTATTATCGGTTTTGGGCTATTTTGAACGAATCATGAATTCAAAAGGCGAATTAGCTGGAATTATACTACACTGGATATAACTATACTACTGATGGTAGAGCTTGGTAATACCTTGAGATGTTCATTTTTGTCGCTAACTGACGTTAATTCATAAGAATTGCTGGGTAACTAATAGAGACTTTATCTCGCTAATGAGCCGCCCTGTGCCTATTCCTTAGCCTGTCACAAATGCCGTTCTATTCCTTCTCTCTACCAGTCTTCCGATCAGCTGGCAAGTAGAAGTATTCGCTGGCGTCCAGCCTGCCACTTTTGTTTCTTCACATCTTTGAAACGGCTGTCATAGTTGAACCAGTATAAAACTATAAATAGCCCAAAATTCAAGATTGACCAATTGTACTATTGAATGTGTACTTCAAAATTGCTGTCACATTGTTCCAACCCCCGATGTGCTATGACGCAATTTCTCATGTGATAATCGTACCTTTTTTTTATGTTCGTTTTTTCTACGATCGAATCCCCTCGTGTAATATCGAGTATGGGCACATTTTGTAATATGAATCCTAAATTAGTACGTGTGACTATGTCTATTGATCTCGCACGGTGGGAGTATATTCTTTAGTATGTTGGACACACGCCACATTCGTACTGATTTCGCCTTAACTGACTAGTGTTCTTAGGTGTAACACCCCGCTCGTAAGACCGCTAGTGACTACTCATGAAGACTGTAGACTGGCTCCACAGACCAACACAAGTCTTTTCAGCGCACTTTGACCTCACTCGTGGTCTCGTGCGCACCCAGGAAAATTTCCCAGGAGGTCACCCAGCTCCCATGAAAGAAGATGCACCTTGTTTATATGAATAGCCTATCAATCCTTTTTAAAGCTTAATTTGGGGTATCACATTAGGTACTTCTATAGTTAAAAGAAAATTTTCTCATTTTTTTTCAGCATTCTTGACATTTCTGATGTATGGACAGACAGTTGCTTCTGTTTCTAATGGAGATGAAGATTTTTCTAAGGCCTTGAATGATCCGCTTTACAGTCGAATAAGAGAAGCTGTCTACTCAATTAATAACTCAGAAGGGAATCCCAAAACACAAATCATTAAAGACAACGAGTTCATCAATACAGAGCAAAAAATAAACGCGCAGAGTGCTTTTAGAAATGACGATGAGAAGGTTGATGGAAATGATCATGTTAACAAATTTTCGATAGACTGCAAACAGATTAGTAACGAGATTGAGGAAGAAAACGTCAAAGAAAGCAAGGACCAAGTTAACGGATACTTATTGAAACACAAACCCGCTTCTGAAATCGAGGAAGAAGATTATAAAGGAAGCGATAATGATATAGTGAATAGTAAGGAAGATGTGAAGGGAGGATGCAATTCAAACGATCAACCTCCAGTAGTTTGTAACTTCCATAAGGATCCGTCGGTGCCTATAAGTCCGCAAGTTGAGAAAGCTCTCGGTGCTTTGGATAAAATGATCAGTGTCGTCAAAGAAAAGAGACTCAAACGTCAGAGTTGTAGCCAATCTGGCCATGATATAGAAGGGGGCAAGGCGTTATCAACCATGGGTAAACTCGTGAAATTGGTAGATACGCATGGTACATTGATGGAAGAAATTGTAGCGAATGGCGTCAACGATGATGCTTTGAGGTAAATCTTTCCCTTTTCCTTTGCCTAACGAATACAATTGTAACAAAAAGGATTAGATTATTGTTGATCAGATTAGAACTCTATTAAGTCGTTAATGTGAAAGTGAAGGGATGGCAAAATGGGCGGGTGTGGATGGATGCGGTATGCCTCTTCCATATCCATACCCACCACTCATGGCGGGTAAATTTTCATATCCGCGTCTGTCCACTTAGGTATGCATTTAAACTCATCCCCACCCACTATGGCCAACTGGGTATACCCATCATGGGTATTACTCACCTTATACACGTCTCACATTCACTCCAAGTCTAGATTATATATTTTATAAATCCTTACAAATTTAATTGTACATCTAATTTTGTTTTGTCAATAATTTTTAATAAAAATATACAAATTTGATATTAGTTAGTACATTGTGGATATAGGGTGGACGGGTATAAGGAGAGGCAGGTGGGTATTGGCCATTGGGTGGGGCGAGTGGGTATGGGGCTGGGCATGTGGGTATGGGGCGGGTAAGACTTTATACCCACTATCCATTGGCCATGGCGGGTAGGAATTTTCATACTCATGCCCACCCACTATCCACCAAAATCATACCCCATATCGGCTCCAACTGGGGCGGATGCAGTGTGAAACTCGTATAATTTTACTTGTCTGAAACTCGTATAATTTTACTCGTCTGTCATCCTTAAAAAACGTTTTTCATGCATGTTTACTTTCAGGTCAGAAAAAACGTATTTCCAAACCCAGGAAGCAAATTCGTATGTGGTAACTCCCGAACAAAATCCGCCTAACGGAAATAGTCCGTTAAACCTTGAAGCTAATGGCATTCATGAGAACAGCAAGAAGACTGGGCAAGCAAGAAAGTGGAGATTATGTTGCTTTCATCTTGTTCCTGGGAGACTGGTCTCATAATAGCAACTAAGACAACATCAAGGTGGTGATTTTGTCATTATAAGTATTTATTTAACAAAGAATGTGTCATTAATTGAGTTAAAATAGTAATAATATCTTGAGAATTATCCACAAAATATGCACAATTGTATTTTTAATATTGACGTAGAGAAATAGTCCATAGAGTTTTTTGTTTTTATAAATAATTTGTTTGTAAGGATGTAAATGAGATAATACTTTGACATCCACTTGTATTCTTTTGATGTAATAAAGGGTATGTCTTTGCATTCAGATTTGCCTTGGGAGTGTTTTGGGATAGCAACTTGCATATATATCATATATTTATGTGAATAAAAAAAAAGAAAAAGTCAAGAGTATTAGTGTAGCATAATTTAGGACATGTTCTAATCATTTAGAGAATTGTTATGTCAGATGAAGCTCTATGTTAAAGATAGCTAGAATGTTTAAATCCAAGCTAACTCAATGGATCTATTCAATCTAATTGTGTTCGACCGGTATTTGAATTGAGAAAACATCTCTTAAAATGAACTTGTTTCAAATCAAAGGCTAATCAAAACTGAAAACGAACTGATATATATTCAAATATCTGACCTCCAATTGAATTTACATTTATTCGACAATCAGATATCCACATTTTCAGATTCGGATCAATTCGATATTGGATTTTGAACACTCTAACTATAACCATTTCACTGGATTTATATTATAAATATTTGACCTTTAATACATGTTAACCTTTATATATATATATATATATATATATATATATATATATATATATATATATATATATATATATATATATATATATATATATATATATATATATATATTTCTGGCTTAATTATTATCGTGGTGTAAGGCAAAGAAGACATGCACTACTGGGGGAGAATCGGTCATTCTTAGACATGTCTATTTTTAGTAGACTAGGGTTCACCCGATAAACCTTAGTAGGTGATAGTGTAACGCCAGCTTGTGGTCATCTAATATCGGCGTTCGTTCCTTCTCCATTTTTGTTTATATTTTAAAATTTGTGAAACCAAATTTATTCGATTTATTAAGTTATTTAAATTAATTTATGAAATTTATATTGAATGAAAGCTTTAAATATTTTGAATTTGTTTTTCAAACATGGACTGGTTTTTTTTTCTAAGTTTAATTTTATATATTCATATAATTGATGGATAATTGTTTAAATTTCTTTGTAATTAGAGATAATATTGTATGTGTTTTATGATTAGAAAGGATACTTAGTTACTCCCCACTGATTGTGGATTTATATTTTGAAACAGATGGTAAATGATAGCATGATTACTACCGTACGGACAGGAAGTGTGAGAGTATGCTCTAGAACTTTTCTTCTCATCTTGTGTCATACAATCAGACTTTAAGACTTTTATTTCTTTTGTTTTTGAAAAGGAGTTTTTCTCTACATATAATGTAATAAGTTTTTGCACCTTTAAGTTTTATATGCTTCAAGGTTTACGAGGTTTATATTATTGTTCTTATTCAATTAAGTGTATGTGACAACCGTCTTAAAGGTTATTTTCGCAACCCTTCTTGTTTTAGAAAGACAAGTTGTTACATATTCTATTTCTATTTCTATTTTATTTTATTTTTAATTTTATTTTATTTTATTTTTATTTTAATTTTTATGAATTCTATTTATCTTTATTTGATTTTTAACAATCACGTTTGGGTGATAAGATACACGCTTGTGGAGTTAGCGTCAGCTTCAACCAGTCTTATTCTTTGCAAGAACTACTCACGATCTTTCTTGAGTTGAGAGCCTCATTGGACGCACTCTCCTTTATGGGTATGAGTTGTCGGCTTGTCGCTGTTAGGGATGGTCATGGGGCGGGTCTGGCCAGACCCGGACCCGGACCCTATTTTTTTTGGATCCAGACCCGGATCCGGACCCTAAGGGTCCAAAATTTTCAGACCCGGACCCGGACCCTACGGGTCTGACAGGGTCTAGGGTCCTTAATGGGTCCTTAATGGGTCTTATACAAAGCCTCTTTGATTTGTCAAAATTGAACCTTTTTCAAGTTTTTTTGTATTCTTGTAAGCAACTTATTATCGTATTACAAATACTTGTTCGAGTCCATGAAATTCAAATACAAAATAATTACTAAAACGTAAAAACACTTGTCTAAATACATGATTAAAAATCAAATATAAAAGACTAAATGAGAAACATAGTGTATATTTCATAACATTAAAAATTACAATCCATAAAAATTAAATTTTGATCAATCTTCTTCAACTTCATCAAGATCTTAAAGGAAATATCAAACAAGTATAAGTTAGTTTTTGATAATGTACTGGATTTTTTAGATTTTAGAATGAAAATGGCCCACTCCCATCCATTTATAATATCATAATTCAAAAATATAAAATTTAAAATTTAAAAGTTTAGGGTCTAAAAGGGGCGGGTCCTACAGGGTCTTGGACCCATGACCATCCCTAGTCGCTGTCATTCCCTCCCCGGACCCTGCTATAGTTTTATGGGCGGGATACACTAGGTAAGATGATGATAAACTTACTTTCACTCAAAGATGAAGAATTTAACCAAAAGTTACCCTAAAGCAAAGTTAATGCTAATCTCAGGAGCTAGTTTTATTGATTAGTCCAACAAAGTATCTTTAAATAGGGTTATTAGCACAATTTAATGACTTTAATCGTATTTTATAGACACTATTAATAGTAAAATCATACTTGAATTATAGGTTAAAACCCTAACTCTAAAAAGAGGATTTACTCACTATTCATGATAAAAAACAATAAGCAAAAATCCTAAAATGCTAAGCATGATAAAAGATGATAATAATGAAATTTTCAAGGAAAAACAATAATTAAACTATGAGAGACACGATTAAAGATTTAAGAAAGTAATATGAAGAACAATATTACTTTTATTAAAAGACAATTACTAAGAAAATAATTAAAGTTTGACAATAAAAGATTAAACTATTACAACTTATGTAAATTAATGACAAGAAATTAAAATAACAAGAGATAAAATGCAAAAGAAAGCTTCTAAGAATTAAACAATGTTTAATGGAGTACCAAAAAGAAGAACTAAAGGAGGAACAAGAAAAAAAGGAGGAGAGGTTTTAATCCCCTTTTATGCTTAAAGGAGCCTTAATCTAATTTCCTTCTTAAACATTAAATTAACCCTAAGAACTTAATGAAATAAAGATAACTAAAATAATACAAAACTAAAGTAATGAAAAAATAGTCGTAGCAATAGCGGACTTCAGCGACCGCTTTTACAACCAGAAAAACGAGTTTACTTTTTATGCTAACAATCACAGTAGATATCAAATGATCGTCATTTCTTGCTAGTAATACTCCACTGTACTAACAAAATTACTACATTTCCCTACAAAAATCTTAGGCAAAAGAAGGCAAAAGTAGTGGATGTCGTATTAATATAGTCAACTAGTGTACTCATTATCTAGACCTGTCAAAATTTAATCCGACCCAAAATTAACTCGAAAATCGAATGAAAATTAGTGGGTCAATTCTCAAATTTTGACTTGTAACCTGAAAATGACCCAACCCGAAAATACCAGATAAACCAGGTCAAATTCTAATGGAACTCGAATTGGCTATTCCGACATATTTTCAGTTTCATGTCATTATTTTTAGTTACGCGTCATTATTTTTAGTTTCACGTCATTATTAATTGGAGACTCACTATATTTTTAGATGACTTCTATATTTTGATTCAATATTTCGTGATTCTAGCCTCAAAATAAATATATTAATTGAATTTTTTAAAATAAATATTCTCTTAGAAAATAAGAAAATTGCAAGTATGTACTTTTTGAATAAAAATTAATGATAATATATATATATATATATATATATATATATATATATATATATATATATATATATATATATATATATATATATATATATATATATATATATATATATATATATATATATATATATATATATATATATATATATATATATATCTTAGCCATAGGTCGATCGAAATCCGATCCAAACTTATAAGGGCTCCACCTAAAACTGACTCGAAGAGAAAATTAATCGGATTTAAAATTAATCTAGTTGGAAGCAAAAGTGATTTGACCTGCAATCTATTGAGTTTTGACCGGTATCCCATATATATACAAACCAAATGTTACTATTTAGGCATGAACTATTTCTGTAAGAGACGGCTTTACAATAGAAAGCTTCGTATTTTTATTTTCTCTTTATTTTATATTAATTGCACTATTTAACTATGTATGTATCGGAGATACGGTCTCTCACGACACAGAGCCCAGAGGGGATAAAAAGTGCAAACACAGAAACGCAACTTCTGGATTGTGTGCCAAGAAACTGGAAAAGGAAAGATTAAAGCGCTATTCACCAGTCTTGTAGCAAACTACGACTCTGCAAAAATGGGTTGGATTTGGAGGGACGATGACGATTACGAACAACCCATCGAATCTAATTCTTTTGATGTTGCGAAATTCCAAAGGTCTAATGCTAACCCTAGTCCCCATTCAAGCGATCGATGTTCGACGAGGAGGATTGTGCAGTCTAAATGCAATACTGAGGAGGTCGAGCCTGGTAAATTCATCAGGAGGTGCGAGAAAACGGAGCAGATTCTCAGGGATTGCGTCGGCAAGTCAGTTTTTCTTTCTCTTACTTTAATTTGTTTATTCTGCTTTCAATTACTGAATTATTTGCTTTACACCTTTTGAATTTCGATTTACAAGATTGTGAGTGGTTTGTTTGTATTCCAATTGATTAGTAAGATAATAGAGATTCAAAAAAACATCAAAAAATCACACCGACAAATTTACGTGGTCACTATGAATGAGATAGCTACATCAAGATGAACCTTAAAGAAAACTTTAATGGCTGTTTTCTTTGTATCCTGTGTTTCTCTCTTTGTGAACTTGTGTTAAAAAACCCTAATGCCTACAATGAGGGGTTTAAAGCTCATAAAAAACCAATTAGGTTTAATTTACCCACACCCTACAAAACGTGCGACACAAAATAATGAAGAGAACCGCTGAAGTAAAACAAGAAACTGCCTTCCCTGCGACTTTGGCGCACCAAACCACGGCTGCTGACTCACTACCGACTCGGTGGTGCCGTTTCCACCAAGGCAGTCTAGTCGGCTTTAACTACTAGAATCAACACCTGATTTCACCATCTGTGCCGACTTGTTAACACATATCGGTGTTTTGCCACTGGAAAACGCCTTGGCCAACTCATCTTCTCCCATGTCTAGCCACTTGTTCGAGTCACAAACACCAAGAGGTTTGTTATTTGTGCATATTTGAGTCTAACGGACAAGTAAATTACGAAGATATATGTTTTCATCATGTGTTTGTGATTGAGCTCCTCGTGCTCTCACCTTATACTTATAGTTGCAATTTGTTTCTCAAACACATATCTATGTTTATTTGATTAATGGTAGCTATTGAATACTTAGTGTCTTTGCTAACTTGTGTTGAATATCGGAGTAGTAACTCTTTATATCCCTTCCTTTATTTTTTTGTTGTGTGCATTAGAACATGCCACATGTAGGTGATTGTTTCAAATAGGCTAAGTATCTGAAGCCCTTGAGGTCAAATTAAAATGTAAGTCGCCAACAAGTCAACAACTATAATGAGTTTTCTTAGTGGTGAAATGCTCCAATGCCAGATTGATTTTGCTACAATGGAGTATGCAATAAAATTTAATTTTTGGGTTGATTCAAGTGGGAGAATAGGTAAAATAAGAGGATGTATGAAATGCGTGGATAAGACGAAGAGAGAGATTGAGCTTGTGGATGGTATTAGAAAAGAATGTAGATGAGATTAGGAGAAATGTGGGATCATAGACAAAGATTAAAATGTAATGAAATAAGTGAAACAACTAAAAGAGGAAAATTGGAGCAATTGATTGGGACAAAGTAGTAATAGATTATAGATATAGATTATGTCATATTTGTTCAGATGTGAGGACACTTGAAGATCATATTGAAGCATGAGGGATTCATTTGCATGTTGATTACCATTTTCCTTCCCAATCATTCATTGTGGTGGACAAGAGTAAAGATAGAGATGTTTCATTTTATGTTGTCATTAAGTCTATATTTTGCCTTTGGGATTGCATTCTCTTGTATGGATTTGCGAATACGTTAGTGGTTTTTCCAACGGAATGCATAGTGTAATCTCTGGGAGTGCTCCAAAACCCAAAGGAATAGAGTAAATCATTGTGTAAAAACAAGACTGCATCACTGTATTGCAATTATATTTTCAAGGTTTTGGAGCTTAACTTGAGCAAAATAGCGTCCGCAATAACCGCAATATCATCCGTATTGACCGCAAAAGTTGTTTCTAGACCTTTGCCATGATGGAATACACATTTTTTCACTATGGAGGATATCTTTCTATGTTGTGGATACCTTTAATTAGCTCAATGTAGTTAGGAGATGATGTTTCTTGGGCGATTTCCTTGTGAAGCTATAAAAGCCTTTTATGGTTTCCAATACTTTCTATTGTAATTAGTTCATGCTTCAAATAGATGTTACCACTACTTTTGGCTAAGAAACGCAGTCTTGGTGTAGTACACATGACAGACATCGAGGGTGGATTTTCAGATACTTAAGGCTGGGGACTTAAGGTGCTAATTTAATGACTTCGCGAAATGTTACATGGCTTGAAGATGGCTTCTCAATAGATAATGTTTTTCTATAATGAGCCTGTTTAGTGTAAAACTTGGCATCTTTTTGCTAAATAGGTATAAAAAATTTGAACAGTGTCTTAATGGTATAAAAAACTACCCACAACAACAGTTGAGTCTATTTTTTGGCTGATCCATCCTTGTATGCAACTCATCTTTCTTCGTCAGACTTTTTGGTATTACTATTTTGGGAATCTTTTCGAAACTTTGTTAAGAACATCATTTTATGACCAAAACACCTTGTCAGTTCTTAGAAAGAGAGAACTGCTGGGATCTTGACTTTCTGCTTTTGCTTTTAGTAGCTTTCTTTGCGGTCAAATTTTTTGCAAGGAACATGTGGTTGTTTAGGGTTTTCATTGTCTTGGTTCACAGCCAAAATAAAATAGAAGTGAGAACTCAGCTGACACACTCAGTTCCTACGTTCTGAAAATTTTCTTGCAATATATATTCTAAGTAGTCTAGCGTAATTTGTCAGCTAATTCGCTTTTTGAGTTCACGATTTCGCTCAAAAGGGGCCAAATATTCCAAAACTCACCATTATTCACTTTTTAGATTCGTGAGAAGATTAGCAAATAATTGACATTGACCAAGAGCTCGATTGAGATTTTGGGTTACTTGGTTGGAGTAATTGGACTTAGTCTTCATGAAATGATTCACAGATGTTTGTTGTTGGACAACAAGATCAAGTTGGTAGGGTAAGAAGTTTTTTTTTTATTGCTATGATCATCGATCACAATTGAATCACAATATCAATACCCTCCTTTTCTCTCCCTCAGTTGTGTGTGTTAAAGGGCAGCATCATATTTCTCCTAAAAGTAAAACACAACTTGGACAAAAAGTACAAAGAAAATCAATTGATTTGGATCTCTTACCTTTGTTTAATATGTGTGTTTTGGTTACATATTTCTGTCTAGATAAGTTCTTCGAAGCAGCAACTTTTGTATTTGGTGTTGGTATCTCAACTATTTCCAGCTTCAATTTCTCCATTTTCAAGAATGCTGATTTAGTGAGAACTGAAGAGACTTTAGCTTTTGATTGTTTTATTGTTGGTGAACTGTGAGAAACGTTTTACTTCTACTATTCGGCTTCCGCCGCTCTACACTGTATTTGAGGAATAGTGGCTTTTTAAAATTTATATAATATGTAACATGGAAACTTGTCCGTCACTTCGTGATTTAGTCACTAGGCTGTGTACCCAGTAGCTAAAAGACATAAGTTGGAATTTGTTGGCTCCCTGAAGCTTCATTTACTTTTTGACATTTTAAAACTTTGTGTTTTAATATGCTTCAAGTTCTAAGGGCTGCAGGTTAGACCTGATATTGGATAACCTAGTTAACTCATTGACAAGATTTATAATGCCCGGGGCACCATTTTTCACGAGTGAAGATTTGATTTTCTGCTGGAGTTGATGACTTGATATTCTATTTTGATGCTGTTTTAGCTATGTTCCTTTATTTCTTGGGCTTCTGCATGTGTCTTAAATATCCTCTTTTAAATCTTAACATGTTTACCAGAAAGGGAGAAAGATTGAATATGGGGGAAGATTTTGGGAGATCAAATGGTTTCTTTCATGGCTCAGTAGTAAACATTTGACGTTGCTTTATAATTTGCATATTTATTTCAACTTACTGTGACAGGCCTACTGAGATTGTGCAATCTAATAAAGAATACACGGAAGAAGATGTGACTGATGAGGTTAAGAAAGCTTCATCTCCTTTGTCCTCTGAATTTATGCGACCCTTTGAACTCCCTGGACTCCGCAGTGACATTGAGGCAATTGAGCGTGGTGTGTTTGGTGGTATAAACCGTTTCTTTGAAGCTGCCGAAGAGATTAGAAATGAGTTTTCTGGATTTCTGAATAATCCTTCCTCATTTGAGGGGTCCTCATCATCATCAAGAAGGCGGGAAATACCCTTGGAAGACCGTCTTTCGAAGAAATCAAATACAACACAGCATAACTCTGAGTCTGGGGATGTTGATATTTCTGGACTAGCTAGGGATGTCTAATTTGATCGAGTTTGAATCGTGGGCATTCCAGTTTGAAATGATAAGCGAATGAAATATATGCAATTCATTGTAACAAAGTGTTAGTTTCAAACTATCAACCTTAAGAATCTTGGCTGGATTTTTGTAAAGTCTCTTTTTTTTCACCATTTTGTTATATTGCTATAGTTGCTTGGAATTTATATACTGTATTTGCAGCACTTAATCTAAGATTGCTGTATCAAGATATTTCCCTCACCAGTATCACACAGAATGTAACTGGGTCAAAGCTTATGCTCCTTCCAAGACAATATGGTTATATGGATGTATCAAGATAATGCCAGACCTACATTCACATCATGATTCAGAATTTCAGCTTGAGGCTAATAATATGGGTGTATTTCATAATAATAATAATATAAGCTTATTTGTCAACCTTTCATTGATTTTAGGGTTTTTAGGTAATTGAAAGAATACATTATAAGACATTTCCATCAAATGCTTGGCATCCTAAATTTCGTTATCAACTTTAACACATTTTGTCCTAAGCTAAATAGTTGATAATGAGTCACCACTCTTCGAGTTAACTTAATCAATATTAAATGATTTAATGAGTCGTGTGATTTTTTGTAGGCCTAACAAAATGATGTGATTACACGACTAGTCAGCAGATCGTGCTAGGCCATGAGCATAAATTTTTGGAGGCACGATTAGACCGATGTCAAGTATGACAACACGAAACATCCCGTTCTTGCATGAACCGGCATGACTCATAGCTAGCACAACACGACACACGACTGACATGGAACGACCCATCGCCAAGTCAACTGCAAAGTCTTGTAAATCAAAATCAAAACCAAAAGAAGCCTAATGACATCCTACCTTTGACTTCATCATACAACAATATATAACCACCGTTGATCTTCAAAATCCACAATCTCGGTCGTTGAAATTTTAATAGTTGCCAATAAGATTATGATCCTGTAGCGGACTCCACGTCGTTTGGAATTAAAAAGTTTCCTAACAGAAAAACCTGTAATTCTCTGCATTTTCTCCCCTGTCTCTTCCTCTCCTCTCTCCGACCTTCTCTCTTTTCAAAAACTGTTTGATTTCCCAATCTAGATTCTCCAAAAGATTTCATCTTTGATTCCCATAAAATTGATCATCCATCAATCATCATTGTTTGTCTTTCAGGATTCTGTATTTCATACTGTATGCTCAAATATTTATTTTCATATTATTGTTTCAGATTATTAGTTTGAATTTCTGGGTTCTTATTTCTTTTTGTTTTGGTCAATGTCATCCCCCTTTTATTGAATTCGTTTATGGGTATGCATTAATGTACAAAAAACAGATAATTTCTTTTGAGGTTTGGCAAGAATATTAAGATTTGGCTTCTTAAATGAAAAACCCAGAACCCAATTTGGGATCAAAAGACAAATTGATGTTGTTCATGGTCTATAAGGTGCTATTAGAGAAACGTTTGTAGCAGTTTGACATGATTCGCCCATCTGGTCGGTTTTGGGCTATTTTTGTGTCATTTTGAGTGAATTACGAATTCAAAAAATTGAATTAGCTGGCGAAGTATCTTACACTGGTTCATAGGTTTTGAGTGATACGGAGGGAAAAGGAATTGGGTAATTTAGTTTATAGTATGAGATGGGAGGTAATTGTATTTCGAAACTTTCAAAGGTTTGGTATTGGTGCAAGCCACATGAAAAGATCACTAGAGATAGTTCAAAGGGTGGTAATAAAATTCAAGATAATCCATCAGATGTTCAGGTTAAGCCACCTGAAATAGTGAAGATTGGTAGTAAATTAGGAAGACAAGATAGCCGATTAAGTAGGCAGGAAAGCCGGTTAGGGAGGCAAGAAAGTCGATTAGGAAGGCAGGAAAGCCGGTTAGGAAGGCAGGAAAGTCGATTAGGAAGGCAGGAAAGCCGGTTAGGGAGACCATTGAGCAGATTAACAAGTCAAAGGAGTCGTAGCTATAATGTTAATGTAGGAGACGAGGAAACGAGCAAGAAACAGCAGCAGCCTGTGCACGAAAGGAGGGTGTCAAGTGCAGGGCTGCAAGTGCACTCGGTTTTGAGACGAAAGACAGGAAATTTGAAGGAATTTTACAGTTTAGGGAAAAAACTTGGACATGGGCAGTTCGGAACTACCTTCCTTTGTAAGGAAAAAGCAACTGGAAAAGAATACGCTTGCAAATCGATTGCGAAAAGGAAGCTTATAAACAAGGAAGATGTAGAAGATGTGAGAAGGGAAATTCAGATTATGCATCACTTAAAGGGTCATCCTAATGTGATCAATATTAAGGATGCTTATGAAGATGGTGTGGCTGTTCATGTTATCATGGAACTTTGTGCTGGAGGTGAGCTTTTCGATAGAATTGTCAAGAGAGGTCATTACACTGAGAGGAAAGCAGCTAATCTAGCCAGGATCATAGTTAGTGTAGTTGAAGCTTGCCATTCTTTAGGAGTCATGCATCGAGATCTTAAACCCGAGAACTTTCTTTTTGTTAATGAGGAGGAGGAATCACCTCTTAAAACTATTGACTTTGGATTATCTATATTTTTTAAGCCAGGTATACTCCTCACATCTCTAAGTAATTAATGTTTAAACTGTTTGCAAATGGCCTTTTGCTAGAGCTGTTGGTTAGTTTGACTAGCTAGCTGATTGATAAGACAACTCTTTTGGTTAAAATTAGTTGTTGGCTTCAGCTTTTTAGTTTTGGTTTGAATGACATGTTTTTAGCTGATTTTTACCAAATATTTTTTTGCTGTTTGACCAATCAAAAAACCAAAAATCAAAAGCCAACTAAGAAACCAAGCAAAAAAATCATTCACCAAATACACCCAAAAGCTAATCCTATGCGGATAACTACATAGACAATTTACATGTAGGATAATGCTTCGCTTGAAAGAGCGAAACAAGGATGTGCATATATAGCTTGCAAAATGTCCTATAGTATAGGCTTTAGTACATTTGCTTAGGGAATTTGAGAATACAAGACCTAAGCTTGTCATCATCATCATCCCAATGAGTCCCGCCCAAGGCAGGGTCTAGGAGGATAGGAAAGAAGGCAAATCAATACTCTTATCACGTGGAGGTCGCCTGTAGTCATTGGAAGAGAACAATGAAAGCTAATTTTTTTTCGAAACATATCTACATTAGAATAGTCTATCTATTGTACATATAGTATATACTAATAAATTTACACCTATGGTTATGTTCATTTCTTAGGACACTTCACAAAGCAGATGATGTAGCTTTTAGGATTTTTCTACATTGTGCACACTTCACAAGCTTTACTTAGTTGCTTAACTATCCTGTCTGTTTTCTACTTGTCAAAAAGGTACATTAAATTCTGACTAATTGTTAATTACAGGGGATATATTTGATGATGTGGTTGGTAGTCCATATTATGTAGCACCTGAGGTATTACGCAGGCGTTACGGTCCTGAGGCTGATGTTTGGAGTGCTGGAGTCATCCTCTATATACTTCTAAGTGGAGTCCCTCCATTTTGGGCAGGTATTAGACCGTAAGACCATAACATTCTTTTGTATGTTTTTCTATAAACATCTTTGTTATGCAAATGTATTCATTTAGTAAAGAAAAACTCAACAATTACAATGGTGTTTGCAAGTCGAACCAGCCCTTACATTGCTTGTCGCCTATGTAACATAATTTGCCAGCTTGATTATGAATTTGCGATTCGCTTAAAATAAAAAAAAAGCCTAAAATCGATAAAAATTCGCTTGTTCCCATTCATAATTTTGCATGAATATTAACGAATCATGTGACACCCCTTATCACTTTTTGATCGCCATGCTTCCTTGCTTGTTCGGACGAGGTCACCACTAGCTCGCTCGCCCGAGCTCCTCCACTATGAATATTTGGCACTTTAATTTCAATTTTATAAACCTTGATTATTTGTTATGTTACATAGATGCTTCGATCAGAAGAATTTACACATAAATGCTATTTCTTTTAATGCAGAAACGGAGGAAGAAATATTTGAGGAGGTTCTACGTGGTGACCTGGACTTCATATCTGATCCATGGCCCAATATATCAGAAGGAGCAAAAGATTTGGTTCGCAGAATGCTTGTCAGAGACCCAAAGAAAAGATTAACTGCACATGAAGTTCTATGTAAGTGCCATTTTTTTATTTTTTTATTTTTTGTATTTTTTTTATGTTCTATTCCCAATTCTAATACATTGTACATTTGTAGACTTGTTTGAATGCCAATGCTTTTTATTTGAGGTAGGATAAAGAATTCCCCGAGCAAAGGGAGAGAGAATCAATCCTTTTTGTAAGTAGTGATAATCAAGCCTATATCACAACGGTGAAAAGGAAAACCCTCAAACATTAGGCTCACTCATGATTCTCCGGATGTAATGTTGACATATATGTGAGTCACTAAATGACATAGAGATAATAGAATGGAATATAGTTCAGCAGAGTATACGTGGAACGACTTCGTAAAGCAATTAGTGTCTGCATTATACTATATAATTATATGTACTACTGCTACATTAAAATGGCTCATCAAATCATGTGCACTTCAAATTCACGTGAAATTACAAATGATATTTGATACCAAGTATCAATTTAAAACAACCTCTTTGTTATCACTAACGAGTTTAAGACCGCATACATCAAACGCCCTAAGCCCCATAAGGTGGGACCCATAAAATGACCTTGCAGTAAATGTAATGTATTGTGATTGTATATTGAATTATTGTGGGTGTTTGGAGATTGACTCATAGCCGGTAGCTGATTACTGATTACTGATTACAATGGTTGATTACTGTTATAAGCAGCTTGTTCAAAAACAGCTTATTCATAACAATAAGTTGTTTCAACCAGTTAATTTACCAAACATTAGCATTTGGTTTAACCACTCAACCCTCTAATCACATAAAAAATAAGTTAAAATTATCCAATAAGCTATTTTGTCGAACATCCCCTTGAATTAGTGTTTAGAATTCTTCTAATTCTTATTTTTTCAGGCCATCCCTGGATTATGGCTGACGGTTTGGCTCCTGATAAGCCTCTTGATCATTCAGTGATAAGTCGATTGACTCAGTTCTGTGCTATGAACAAACTTAAGAAAATGGCACTTAGAGTAAGTATCCCCTGTCCCCACAATTGCTAAACAAGGAGAAAAAGCTTGAAGATCATGGGTTTTAATGGGAATTTTGAAATGCAGGTTATTGCTGAGAGGCTTTCAGAAGAAGAAATTGCTGGACTTAAAGAGATGTTTAAAATGATAGACACTGATAACAGTGGAAATATTACTTTTGAAGAACTCAAAAATGGACTTAAAAGATTTGGTGCTAACCTTGAAGAGTCTGAAATTCATTATCTAATGCAATCTGTAAGTTCTAGACAACTGGTAGTTGATAAGTGATCGGAGTAATTGATTTGGCAGGCTAATTTTGAATTCGCTGCTAGAAACAACTTATTCGAAACAATAAGTTGTTTCAAATTGCTAATTTATCAAACGCTACTATTGGATGGTTTGACCATCCGAACCTCTATTTATGATAAAATAAGCTAAAATTACTCAGTAGACTACTTTACCGAACATCTTTTTTATTTACTTTCCAATTCACTAACTTATGACTATCACTAAAGCTACTATTGGGATTGTTTATTCCACGTTGACAAATTGAAAATGGTGTGCACACTTTATAAGTTATTGGAGCCCTTGTTACCATTGCCATATGATTTTGGGGATGACATATATCCTTGGCTTATTAAGTGTGTGCAACTCATGTTTTTTCCCATAATATGCTGACATTTACAATAAGTCCAGCGTACTATTTCTGAGAACAATGATTTTATTTGTAAATCTAGAATCGACTTAAATTGAATGTTTGGTAAATCAATGAAATTCACGTTTGAAGTTAAGTCAATTTCACCATCATTTAAAAAAATAGGTAAATTTTTGAAAATAATTTTCTAAACTTTGTGATTATCTAATTATTCCTTTATAATTTCAAAATTAAAAATCTATAATTTAAAATGAATCAGTTATTTTCAAACACAATATTAAATAAGTTACTCGAGTCGAAATTTTATAATGTGCGCGACTAATAATAATATATTGATTGAAATAACAGGCAGATGTTGATAATAGTGGGACAATTGACTACGGAGAGTTCATCGCAGCAATGCTGCACCTCCACAGAGTTGATAAGGAAGATCATTTATGTGCTGCATTTTCCTACTTTGACAAAGATGGAAGCGGTTACATTACTAAAGATGAATTACAGCAAGCTTGTCGAGAATTTGGCATTGAAGAAAATCATGTTGAAGAGATTATTCATGAAGCTGACCAAGATCAAGTATTTTCTTGGCTTTTTTTGTTTGTTTTCTTATCCAATTGTCCCTTTTTTTCGATGGGTCAAAGATTTATACTTTTCTGGTATTACTGGCAATTAGATCAATCGGAAACAACCTCTTTGTTATCATTAACAACTATAAAGTTGCGTATATTTGACCCTCAAACTTCACTTATGTAGGAGTCGAGTAATGACACTAGGGTAATGAAATGTTGTTGTTATTCCCTTATTGTCCGTACTATTAGCATAGGGGCGGATCCAATGTCATTCAACGATGTTAACTGATATCATTCTACTTATATATAAAATCATATACTTAGAAATATAAATTTATGTGTTGGTTAAGTTGGTTGAAGATTTATTGTGTGAATGCATTGACTTGAGTTCAAACCTCTTTAAGCACATTTTCTTTATTATCCACATAATTTGATTTTATTCTACATTCGCCTCTGAATTTAGTCATATGGAATTATGGATGTTAAAATGTGCAGGATGGTCGCATAGATTATAATGAGTTCGTTGCAATGATGCAAAGAGGAAACGTTGATTTGGGTAGAAGACAGAAACCTTTAAATGTTGCAGTCAAAGAAGCACGTCAGGTTTGTTGTTAACTTTATGTTCGTAGGTTTATTAAGAGGGTGTTTGGTTTGGCGAAATTTCTTTAAAATTATTTTCGATTTTATGTAAATATGCAAATGGTATTAGTTTTCTTTTATTTGATTTGACGAATTTATAATCTGTTTGGTTGTTGGTATTTAATGGTGGAAATGGTATGATTATCGAATATTTAATTATCATTTAGTTAGAAAAACTAATTATATTTAATTATCATTTAGTTAGAAAAACCAATTGACAAGATTTATGATTATGCTTGTACTATTATGATATTCTTTTATTTTTCAAAAAATCTATTGGCATGAGTCTAATCTGGGTTGAGTCCATCTAAACCTAGATCTAGATTTTTTTATTGAATCTATACCCGGAATCATATCTATAGAGTTTAAAAATGTCAGGCCCAAACTCAAACCCTTAGGGTCTGGCTAGTCTAGAGTTTGAATCTGTGTTTAAAATGAATTTTTTTCTTCTCAAAAAATTTTTTAAAAATATATTATCCAAGCATCCAATAAAACGAAAATCGAGAAAACGGGCCATAAAATATCAAGAATGATACATAACATCTTCAGTTCGTATGTACTTTTATTTGAAACGTAGCTTAATGTTGCTTTATTTGCAGTGAAAACTGATAGAAATGAAATAGAAGTATGGGCGGTATACAACGAAGCCATTCTTTATTGATTCCCCTTCTACTTTCATGGTGGACATGATGATGCATGAGGTTCATTTGCATACATAAAGAAGCCAATGCAGAAGGGACTAGAGTCTTCCAGATAGGAGAAGCATTTGTTACATTCAAGCACAATAATCATGGCAAAATGCTTTATTTATCAAAGTCAAGTGTTGCTGAAAGGCATAGTTTTTAAATTTTGGATGCGATTGTATGAAGATAGATGCGTAAAGCGAAATTGCAAGAAACTATTTTTTAACATTTAAACAGGTTCGAATGTATATCATAATATAATATATAAAAAAAGTTGGTACATCGACTGAATATTCTGACTATGATTAAACAATTTGAAATTTTCGATTGAATTTCTTACTACTTTGTGTTAATTGAAATTTCCAACTAATTCCGACTAAAATCATATTTGTCAAAAATTTTGACTGTTGTTAGAAGTGGTTGAGCTGTGAATTCCCTTTGGATGCAAAATCCAATTAATCGATAATCCACTATGGATTCCTACCTATACTCTTAAACTATTAATTTCAACCGAATAAACTCATAAACTCATGAATTTCAGCCTAATTTCAAAAACTCATAAATAAAATTCATGAATTTCAGCCTAATAACACAACTGTTTTTAACTTTTATGTTCATGGGTTTCATTCGGTGGAATTTCTTTTACACTGTGTTATAGTTATAGAGACCAATTAAGGGACTAAAGGGGAAGAATTTGAAAGAATTGAAAATTTATTGTTTGGGTAATAGAAAAGGAGAAAAGGGTTTGATGGAAAAATATGGATAAATTTTGTTAATAATATAATCTCTTTAAAGGCAGATTTGGATTTGGTATAAATAATTAAAGAGGAAGTAAAGTCAAACTAATGAAATAAAAGCAAATAGAGATGTATTTGAAGTAGTTGAGATAATTGTGAAGAAGGTAAAATGAGCATAAAATAAAAATAATGAAAGAAAAAAAGATAATTTCCCTTATTATGGAGGTAATTCCCCCACTCTCCCGTTGGATAAATATTTACCCCACAGAATTAAAAGCTCCCTTTATTTTTCACCACTTTGCAACTATTCTTCAACCTCTACAACAATCAAATTTCACTAATTTTTCATTTATCAACTTCATTTTTTTACTTTAACTTTTTATTCAACCCTTAAATATTTACACCCAATCCGAGCATGCCATTAAAGTGGAAAGATTTAGAAGGACAACACTCATATTCTTCCTTTTCTCTTTTCTTCCCTTCCCTTCTAAACAAACAAAGTGCACTTTTCCTCCATACTCCTTCCATTTCTTTCCCTTCATTTCTTTTTTCTCCTAATTTGCTATCTAAACATAGCATAAAATTATAAACTATTTTCAATCCTATGTAAATATGCAATGAAATTAGTTTTCTTTTATTTGCTTTGATGAAAATTCTTATTTGTTTGGTTGGTATTTTATGGTGCAAATGACATCGATTATCGAATATCTAATGTAATTTAGCTAGAAAAATTACTTGACAAGATTTATGATTCATGCTTGTCCTACTATGATAATGTTTTATTTTCACAAAATCTATTCTCATCCAAGCACCCATTGAAAACCACAATCAACCCTCTATAAAGAAGACTTTCTACGGGCCATAAAATATCAAGAACGATATATCGTATGTTGTTTTATTTGAAACGTATCTTAATGATGCTTTACTCGCAGTGAAAACTGATGAAAAGAAATAGAAGTATTGGCGGTATATAAGGAAGCCATCCTTTATTGATTCTCCCCTTCTACTTCCATGGTGGACATCATTATGCAAGAGGTTCATTTGTTATTTAAAGAAGCCAATGCAGAAGGAGACTAAAGTCTTTCAGATAGGAGAAACATTTGTAACATAAACATTGATGCGTTATTTATCAAATTCACGTGTTGCTTATAGGCATTGTATAAATTTTGGATGGGGTTTTATGAATATAGATGCGTAAATGGAATTGGAAGAAATTATTTTTTTAACATTTAAACAGGTTCACATGTATATCATAATAAAATGATGTGAAAAAAAGTTGGTACACCGACTGAATATTCCGACTATGATAAAACAATCTGAAATTTTTGACTGCATTTCTTACTACTTTGTATTAATCGAAATTTCCAACTAATTCCAACTAAAATCATGTTTATAAAAAATTTCAACTGTTTTTTCCTACTGCAAAATCAAATAGTCGGAATTTTACCGACTAAATTTCCGTCTAACATAATGATAGTCAAAATTTTTGAAAAATTTAAAATGGGAAAGGAAAAGGAGGTAAATTATCCGCCTTCATTTTTGAATATTTTCCTACTTAAAAAATTCTATTTAATCTAAAATTATCAGTAACAAAAGTTTTATTAAATTTTTAATCACTCAAAAACTTGGTGAATTTTAAATTTTTATTTCATTTGATAAGTTTAATAAACTTTATGTGATTAACACTATGTTTATGTGACTAAAATAAAATTAATACGAGATTAATAATATATTAATATGATAAATATTATACTACACTATATATTACGACTAATAATATACTAAAATACAACTAACAGTATACCGATAATACACTAATACAACCGATTCTACACTAATATGACAAATGTGATATTAATACAACTGATAATATGCTAATATGACTAATAGTTTACTAATACGACTATTAATTTACTAATAATACGCTTATACAACTAATAATATATTGATAATATACCACTTAAATAAAATATATTAATTATACACTAATACGACTAATACTACAACAATAAAACTAATATATAATAATATATTAATACTTTAGTAGCACTATATTAATACGACTAATAAACCGATAGTACTATACTGATTCGACTTTAGGCTTTAATGATTTGCGTTCTAATTTTTTTAGTTTTTCGATTCTGCATAGCATTTTTGGGCTAAATTTTTTACTTGAAGCTTATGATTAGACCTGGGAAAACGATCGGTCGGTCGGGTTTTGGGTCGGATCAATTTCGGTCGGGTCATTTTCGGGTCGGGTCAGTTTCGGATCAGGTCAATTTCAGGTCGGATCACTCTGGGTTTCGGGTAGGTTCGGATTGACCCAACGGGTTACCATAAAACATTAGAATATCCAATCGATTAATTCAACATAAAAAAAAATCATTAAAATGTCTAAAAAAAATCATTAGAGAAATTACATGTACGATTTTCAAAAAATAGTTGGTATGTCAGGTTCATTTAAGTGCAAGAAAAATATGGGAATTAATACTTATTTTGAAAGACTTGTAAGATACGCGCTTTATAAAAGTTATTTTGTTTATTATAATTGTAACGTTAGATAAAAATGACGTTAAAATTATCTTCACAATTTTCATGTTGGAAAGATATACAACTAACTAAGTACTTATTTCGTCTTATAAGATACGCGTTTTATTATTTAGGGTAGCGACATTTGTTTTTTGAAAAGCTCATTCAAACGTGCGAAACGTTCGTATAAATTATATTGATTTGCTTACTGAAATGTAGAAGAATTAAAAACTCATTTGACTGATTTAACAAGATACATGTATTCAATTAAGATGATTATAACGTCCTGTTTTTAAAGAAAATTAATTACGATGGCTAAAAAGACGTTAAATACGTGTTTTTTGAGATCTATTGATGAGTTTTAGGGTTCAAGTGATATACTCAATATGTTGAGATACTTTGAAAACTAAAATTTTATTTGAAATGAATTCTAACATTGAAATTACTCTAAAAATTGATATTAAATCGGTCAAAACGGGTCGGTTTCCGGTCGGGTCATTTTCGGTCGGGTAATTATCGGGTCGGTCATGTTTCGGATTAAGTCGCTTTCGGGTCGGTCGGGTTCGGGTTTTGTTGGGTCGGGTCCCGGGTTCATTTTCGGGTCGGATCAAATTTTCCCAGGTCTACTTATGATTATGTACATTGTATATTACCAGGGTGAAAAAGAGAAGTTAAACACAAGTTTTTAAATCAGACGGTCTAATGTAATAGCCCTATTTTTAAACCTCTTTTAATCTTAAATTAAATAGCCTTGAGTATGGATTAGTACTAGTAACTTATTTATTATTTATCTTTAAGTGCCAAATATAATGAGAGTTTAATTTTTTTTTAACTTTTAAGTTTGAATAAACCAAGTCTTGTTTTGTTTAATGTTATTATTATACTAAAGTAAAGATTTTCAATGTACTTAGTTTTATTAAAGTTTATTTGATTTACTAAAATAACATTAGAAACCTTCTAAACTTAGATGATTTGATAAACATATTAATTTGGTTTCTTATGATAAAACTTTATAATATTTGCAAATAGTTTCTTATTTTAAGTAATTTAATAAAAGTAGTTATATTTGAATATAAAGAAAATATATTTATCTAATTACAATGTATTATGAAAAAAAGGTTTTTAGAATGATATTATAGTTACTTGGAATTTAAAAACGAGTTTTGGTTAT